>NW_027397063.1:103890892-103900156 GCF_003265705.2 Callorhinus ursinus
GTGTGTGTGTGTGTGTGTGTGTGTGTGTGTGTGTGTGTGTGTGTGTGTGTGTGTGTGATCTCTTTTGTTGTATCATTAGTAATATTCTGTACAATGTTGTTTTTTTAAATTCAACCATTGTTGCATACCAGCACACATAAATTTTTCTCTTTTTTAACAGTTGCATAGTATTGTCTTGTATAGATGTACCATAATTTATTTAACCAGTTTCCTATTAATGGAAAATTAGATTATTTCTACTCTTTTCTCCCCACAAATACTATAGTAGTATTCTTATTTGAGAGGTCCATTTGCCCATGTGCAAGCCTATCTTATCTGAAAAATCACTTCCTGGAAAAGATTCTATCTTCTTAAATTCTCTCCAAACTATCTCCAAGCTTACTGCTTCCACCATATTATAAGCATTCTTCATTTAAAAAAAAATTAGTGATTTTTATTAATTGGAATTAAGAAAGCATTTTGCATATATTTTAATTATTTAAAAAACATGTAAAATCAGGGGTGCCTGGGTGGTTCCGTTGGTTAAGCCTCTGACTCTTGATTTTGGCCCAGGTCATGATCTCAGGGTCATGGGATCCAGCCCCATGTCTGGCTCTGCGCTCAGCACAGAGTCTGCTTGTCCCTCTCCCTCTGCTCCTCCACTAGCTCTCCATCTCTCTCACTCAAATAAATAAAATTTAAAAGCCATGTAAAATCAGTGAAAAACACAATGCAAAGAAGATTATCATCAGATATTTTGAGACCGGAATGCCCATGCGTACACACACACGCACGCACGCACGCACACACACGCAAACTTTCTATGTTTCCAGAATATAAATTTCTTCTTGAGAATCCATTATACACTTTTTAAAGGTAATAACATTTTCCTCGCACTTGTGCCAAGTTGGTTGCTAAAGAAGTAACATAAAAATAGATGACAATATTTTAATATATTCTGAACTACCCCTAGATATAAGTTGATTGATCATTTTATTCTTGCAACAGTTCACTGGCTGTGTCAGGTGCTAGCCTCCGACCTTTCCACTTCTTGTATTCGTGTATCTGTTTTCTTGATTACCAAAACATCTTTTACGTTTCCTTCTCCTAGTCTCTATCCATTCAGTCCTCGCGTCCCATTATTTTTTTCTTTTTCTTTTGTTTGAAGGGAGCTATATTGAGACATCCAATTTCTATATGGTGAAATTCACCCTTTGTAGGTGCATAGCTTTGATAAATGTGTGCAGCTGTGTAACCACCACCATGATAAAGATATTATATAAAATATTTCCCCATCACCCCAGAAGTTCCATGTGCCCTGTAGGCCAATCCTCCCCATACCCCAGCACCTGGTAACCACTGGTCCGATTTCTGTACCACTAGCTTTGTTTTTTTCAGAATGTCATAGCCACGGAATCATACAGTATTTAGTTTGGCTCCTTTCACTTAGCATAAGGCTTTTGAAATTCATCCATGTTGTAATATCAGTAGGTCACTCCTTTCTATTACACACTATTCTATTTACGAATGTGCACTTTATCCATTTACTAGTCAATACTTCTAATTTTGGTGATTATGAATAATGCTGCTCTAAACATTCTTGTCAAAGTCTTTGTGTGGACCAACTTTTTTGTTTTCTTGAGTAAATACCTAGGAGTGAAATTGCTGGTTTGTAGGGTATGTATATATTTAACTTTGTTTTTTTTTTTTTAAAGATTTTATTTATTTATTTGAGAGAGAGAGAATGAGAGATAGAGAGCACGAGAGGGAAGAGGGTCAGAGGGAGAAGCAGACTCCCTGCTCAGCAGGGAGCCCGATGTGGGACTCGATCCCGGGACTCCAGGATCATGACCTGAGCCGAAGGCAGTCGCTTAACCAACTGAGCCACCCAGGCGTCCCTATATTTAACTTTGTAAGAGACTGCCAAACTCTTTTCCAAAGCAGCTTGTTTTGCCTCCTCCCCAACATTTGGCCTTCTTTCTTTCTTTTTCCTTTTAAAGCTTTATTTATTTATTTGAGAGAGAGAGAGCATGAGTGGGAGGGGCAGAAGGAGAGGGAGAAAGAGTCTCAAGCACAGAACCCGACATGGGGCTCAATCTCATGAGCCTGAGATCAGGACCTGAGCTTAAACCAAGAGTTGGACGCTTAACCCACTGCACCACCCAGGTGCCCTGGCCTTCCTTCTTTCTGATGGGATGATTGCACTTGTCTCTGCAATGATCTCTTAGCTCCATGCCTTCCAAACTCTGATCCATCCCTCAAATGAGCCTCTAAAATGCCCTCCACTCTTAAGGGGCTCTGACTTCCTCAGGATAAGGTCCAAACTCTTCAGCCTGACACCAACAAGACTCTTCAAGCTCTGAGCTCCTTCCTCACCCACCCTCCCAACCACATTCATTCCCACTCAGGCAGCTGGACACTTGCTCTAAGTTGCAGACTGGGCCCTTCTTTCCTGACTCGGTACTTCTGTGTAGCCTAATGTGGTTGTTTGGGAAGAGCATTTATTTTCTATTCCCAGCATGAATACACTCTCTGAATTTTGGGTACTGTTGGCATTTATGCAATTGAATATCTACCAGGACATTTTTTGTCTCTCACTATTTTTTATGAAATTTTTCAAAAACTCAACAAAGTTGAAAAACTAGTGTAATGAACCCCCAGATTCAACTGAACAATCATTAACATTTTGTTAGGTTTGACTCCTTTATCTATCTACCACAGATTCATTCATTCTTCTCCTTCCCCTTCTCTTCCTCCTCCTCCTTCCTCTCCTTCTTTTCTTCTTCTTCTTCTGCTCCTCTCCCTCCTTTTGCTAAACCATTTCAGATTTCAGATGTTTACAGAACCATTTGCTAAATACATTTCAAGTGTATGTATCTCCTAAAAATGAGAACAACCTCCTTCATAACTACACCATTACTTTACCTGGAGTAAATTTAAAGCACCTAATATTGTCTAATACTCTTTGTATTCATAGTTTGCTATTGTCCTCAAAATATATTTCACCTCGTTGTGTTCCAAGCCAAGATCCAAACAAGCTTCATACATTGCATTTATCTACCAATGAATGTTTAACTTCGATTGAGTCACAGTTTGCCCAGCTACCTGCTTCTTTACCTTGATGACTCAGTTGTGGCCCTGCCCTTCCAAGAAATCTCCCATGAACCTCCAGCTCCATTCAAGTTCCCTGTGCCTCGTGTGATTTCAAGAAGCCCATGCTTAAATCTATTGGGAGATTTGACATTTTGTATTACAAACCTATTGTTGAAATTTTCTGTTTCCTCAGTTAGATTCTGAGCATCTTGAGGGCAAAAAAACAGGCATTCTTTGCCTTCCTGCTAGATGGTAATCATTCAATACATTTAAAGAATAAGTGATGGAACACCAGTTCCTTGGTCCCTCATTGGAAAGAGCTAAAATGAATAAATAGACTCTGAGGGCTGGAGCCAGGATGAAGAGGGAAAAGGGCAGGTAAGACAAAGGTTTGAGAGGCCATTCCAAATATAGAATATTGCTTGGAGAGCTTTGAATATGAATTGTATACTCCATCCCCTCTCTCAGTAGGTGAAACACTAGACGTTTATGAATTAAAGATAAACGTAGAGTCTAGCAGCGCCATAAACATTTTGGCCAGATAATTCTTGAGAAAGAATTATAAAGACAAAAATCAAGGCTACTGCAGCCCAAGAGTCCATTTCTGTTTACACAGCTGTTCTACTGCTGCTTTCCTGATGTGTTTTTAAGGAAATATCCACTTCCGGTGGGTCCCTAGAATGGACCTTGACGACCACTTTATGCCCATGGTCACTGGAGAAAATCGTAATTCATCCACTTTGGAACTTCTAGGATGAAATTTCTCCCTGAATAGTAGCCTTTTCTGCAGTTAAATTTTCATCTTTGTGGCAAACTTTTCTTTTGGATAAACTTCTTTCAGATACTTCCTTCTTCTCCACTTCCCATCACCTGTGGGATTAATTCCAGGATCACACATTAACTTTGATTCCAAAGTGACTCAGAGGCTGCACACCAAGACTATTTTAGGTGGAGTGTTTCCTCCTGAGTCATCTTGTCCCCTGGTAGCAAGCATCCTGCGGATTTCCTCAACTCTGCTGTTGAGAACAGGAAGCTAAGGCCAGAAGCAGCCAATAAGCACGGCAGCCCAGTGACTCTCCCTGGTTCCTGGAGGACTAGCAAGAAAATCCTGATTTAGTAAGAATTCATTGGCAAGAAATTTGGGAGTTTACTGGAGACAAATGGCTTCAGGAATCTTCTTTATGAATACACCTATTTTTTTCAGGAGGCAGGTTAAAAAAGAGTCTTCTTAGAAATGAAATTAAGTAATTTTTTTTTTTTGCTCGTCTGGGGACAGTTCATTAGATGTATTCATTAATGGGATCACCAAAATAAGGATATTACTCAACTCCCCTTTCCACAATTTTATCAGATTTTCCAGCCTGTCATATCCTCTTCATTTACTTCTGTCACTCTCACCCTTACTGAACGGTCTTCCAAATGGCAATTGGTCCTGTACCTCCCCAAGTCTTCATAACTACCTGTGACGTAAAAGTCGACTAAGACTGGGGAGTATTAGCCAAGCATGTTGCCCTTCCCTGACCCTATCTCCACAGCAGACAGCAGTCATGTATCTAGCTAACCTGTCTGGTTACCAGTGTGTCTTCAAAATAACATTGTAGGCAGCCACCACCAAGGAATCAGAATATCCACATTCGAAACCCATTTGCAATGAAGAAGAAGGGATTGATACATAGAAGTGTTTCAGGCAAGGGCAGTTGAAGAGTCCAAAGAATATAAAAGTCTTGGACTTAACTTCTAGTTCTTGGGCAAGTTGAAAGATTTTTTTTCTTAGGTCCTTTTTTTTTTCACATGCAAAATGAGATTAATAATGCTTTCACCTTAGTGTCATTGAACTCATTTTGTTGTTGTTGTTGTTTTAGTGTATGTGAAAGCTTCTAGCACAGTTTCTAACATGAAAAAGACATCTAATGAGTATTAGATGTCAATTCATCATGAATACTTTGAGGGACACCCGAATTGGGAGTGACTGCTCATCTCACTGACATTGGAATTTACTGGAAGCCATTGCGCTGGTAGAAGATGGAAAATCCTCAATGATTCCACTCTCTGTGAACTTTAACAAAAAGTATTTAGTCACTCTTCTTCAAAGTACAAAGTATCAGCAGTAAAAACTTTTGTAAAATCTCAACTAAATCTTCTCAATTCCTTTTTCCAACCCTCTTGTTTCCCATCGTACCTCGCCTCTCACTTTGATAGCCACACCGTGTTAGTCTGCGGGGGCTACTATAGCAAAATACTACAGCCTAGGGGGATTAAACAACAGAAATTTATTTTCTCGGAGTAATGGAAACTTGAGGTCCAAGATCAAGATGTCAGCAGGTTTGGTTTCTCTTGAGACCTCTCTCCTTGGCTTACAGATGGCTGCCTTCTTTTTTTTTTAAATTTTTTTATTGTTATGTTAATCACCATACATTACATCATTAGTTTTTGATGTAGTGTTCCATGATTCACTGTTTGTACATAACACCCAGTGCTCCATGCAGAATGTGCCCTCTTTAATACCCATCACCAGGCTAACCCATCCCCCACGCCCCTCCCCTCTAGAACCCTCAGTTTGTTTTTCAGAGTCCAGATGGCTGCCTTCTTGTTGTGTCCTCACTCAGTCTTTTCTCTGTACACCAGGTGCACTTGGTATCTCTATGTATCAATCCCTTCTTCTTATAAGGACACCAGTCACATTGGATTAGGGCCCACCCTACCAGCCCCGTTTTTACTTAATTACCACTTTATCTATTTTGGGGGGGGGCTGGAGACAGATTTATTAGAGGCCTCAGGCAAATCCACAGGGTCCCCTCCCTCCTACTGCCACCAACAATCCCATTAATTACCACTTTAAATATAGTCACATTCTGAGGTTATAAGGATTAGTGCTTCAACATAATGAATTTTGAGGGACACAATTCAGCCCATAATACACCTTTAGACTTTGTCTTCATCAATGCCTGAAACATTTTAATCTCAAATTTCAGCATCCCACTTCTCAATCATTAAATTCTACCTTTCCAGCTCTTTCTCTTTCTGCCACCCCAAACCAGGAACTCTTCAACCACACTGGGACACATAGTCTCCAAATCCAACCCCCTTTTCTCTCTCCTCACATTCTCTCATGTCCTTAACTTGCTTTTCTCACACTGCGTTCCATGGTCCATTATTGTAATCACTCTCTTACATATATTCTTGATTCCGTTGCCTCTCTCTCTTCACAGTACTTGCCTGGCAAAGTCCCAATCCTGACAACTCCAGCTTCCTTACTCCTCTGCCCACACCTCTGCAGCTGCACTTCACTAGGAAAAACACTCAGTCATGCTGCCTAGGCTCACTATCCATTCATGACCTCATTGGGCCCTCACTGCCTGCTGGCAATCCTGCCACATTGCTCCAGACTATCCACCATCCTAGGCAACTGTTTATACCTTTTCCTCTCTCTCCAAACCTTTAATACTCTCCCCCCATTCTCATACTCGGCTGATCAAGCTGCTTCCTGTTTCACCAAGAAAATAAATCCAATCTCGTCTGTTCTGTCTTCCTTTCTGTGCCAAGGACTGAGGGGCCCAGGCTGTATCTAAGAACAACTCCTCCATCTGTGTACATGCTCCCAACCCTTCTCATTTACTCAAGGACACATTCCAGCAATTCTCCCCTCTCTCGCTTGCATTATCAATCCCCACCTCCCCTCACCCACTCCCAACAAGAACATTCCCATCAATGTACAGACATACTACAATTTTTCCCATTAAATTTTTTCCCTTGACTTCCATTTTCCTCCAGCTACTGCTTCATTTTTCTGCTCTCCTTTGTAGTAAAACTCTCCAAAAGAACTCCTCTCTTCTCTTTCCGTTCTCTTATGAACCCACTCCAGTGGGCCTCCTATGTCTATCGCACCACCAGTTTCTCTTATCAAGGTCATTGGTGACCTCCATGTTGCTAAATCCAATAGCCAACTCTCCCAGTCCTCCCATACTCGTTGAAGAATAGGCAGCGTTTGACTCAGTTGGTTACTTCCTCCTCAGCTAGAAACTCAAATTTTAGGATAAGCTTCTGGTTTTTCTCTAATTCACTGGCCACTTCTCAGGCTCCTTTGCTGGCTCCCTGTCATGTCTCCAAACTCAACACATTGGACTGCCCAGGATTTAGTCCTTGGGCCTCTTTTCTGTCTACACTTATTCTCATAGTGTTTCATGGCTTTAAATACTATCAAATGCTGACAACTCTTATATACTCCACCCAAAACTTTTCCCCTGCACTTCATATTTGTATATTCAACTACCTAATTGGCATCTCCACTTGGATTTTAATAGGTATCTCAAAACTTGGAATGCCTGAAACTTACCACTTCATCTTTCTCCCTCCCAAACCTATTCAACCTACTGTTTTGTTCATTTCAGTTAATGACAACTTCATTCTTCCAGTTGCGTGGGCCCTACACCATGTAGTCATCTTTGATGCCTCTTTTTCTCTTATACTCAATCCATTCTGTCACCGAATACCGCTGATTCTGTCTTAAAAATACATACAAGGGCACCTGGCCAGCTCAGTCAGTAAAGCACATGACTCTTGATCTCCAGGTTGTGAGTTTGAGCCTCACGGTGGGTGTAGAAATTATGTAAAATAAAATCTTAAACACACACACACACAGAATCCAGCCTTTTTTCACCATCTCGGCTACTACTGTCATGGTCTGAGCCACTATTATCTCTTACCTAGATTGTTGAAATGTCTTTAGAACTCACTTCCTTTCTTTCAACCAATTCACAACACAGCAGCCACCGTGAGTCTTTGAACATAGCAAGTTATTTTCCTACTCAAAACTAATCTCAGGGGGCAGAGCAAGATGGCGGAGGAGTAGGAGACCTGGATTTCGTCTGGTCTCAGGAATTCAGCTGAATGGGGATCAAACCATTCTGAACACCTACGAACTCAACAGGAGATCGAAGAAGAGAGTAGCAACAACTCTCTGAACAGAGAAGCGACCACTTACTGGAAGGTAGGACGTGCGAAGAAGTGAATCCGAGGCGATATTCGGGAGGATAGACAGCGGGGGAGGGGGCCTCCGCCGGCCGCTTCTGGCAAGTGATAGAGCCGCGGAGCACAAAATCGGAACTTTTAGAAGCCGGCTCCGCTGAGGGACGTCGCTCCAGTGGCTAAGCGGGGGGTGGAACCCTCGCGGGACAGTGTGGTTTCAGGACCCTCGGGGTCACAGAAAAACCGGAGGTACCTGAGTGCGGCAGAGCTCCCAGGTATCGGAGCGGGGAAACCGGCTGCAGAGGCAGAGCCGAGGCACGGGCTCTCAGCTCAGGGTTGCCATAAACTGTGATCCGCAGCCCAGTCGGGCCACTGCTCCTCCAGCAGGGACCCAACAAGCAGCAGATCAGGGGAGACTCCCCTCCCTCCCCCGGGGAGGAGCGGCGCGGGAGCGCACTGCAGGGATCTGCTGGGTTTGGAGACTCCACACGGGGTCGGGTGCCAGAGATAGAAACGCTCGGTCACAGGCCGGGTGAGCACGGAGTGCGGCCGGAGACCGGGGAGACGGGAGTGACTGCTTTTCTCGGGGCGCACTGAGAAGCAGGGCCCCGAGTTCTCAGCTACTCTGAGTGGAGATTGGGAGGCCACAATTTTCACCCTGGTCCTCCAAAGCTGTACCCCAGAGCTTGCAGGGAACAAAAGCTCCTGAGAGCAAAGCCAAGCAGCTTGCTTAGCCCGGACCGACAAGGGTGGGGCAATTCCGCCTCCGGCAAAGACATTTGGGAACCACGGCAACAGGGCCCTCCCCCAGAAGATCAGCACGAACAGCCAGCAAGCCAAGACCAAGTTTACCGATCAAGGAGAACGGGAGAACTCCAGCACTAGGGGAATACTGCACATAGAATTCATGGCTTTTTTTTTAACCATGATTCATTAGTTTTTCAAAGTTAATTTTTTTAACTGTTTTTTTTTTAATTTTTCTTTTTCCCTTTTTCAACCAACATCTTATCAATCCCTTTTTTTAAAAAAAACATTTTTTATTTTTCATTTTTAGAGTCATATTTTATCCCTTCATAGTAGTTACCCTTATTTTTGGCATATATATATAAGTTGTTCTCTCTTTAAAATTTTGAGATACAGTTTCTTCTAACAGATCAAAATATACCCTAAATCACTAGTGTATGGCTTTGTTCTAGTCTCCTGCCTGATCACATTCTCTCCCTTTTT
>NW_027397063.1:103900256-103968936 GCF_003265705.2 Callorhinus ursinus
TATCAATTTTATAAAATCTTTTATAATTTTCATCTTTACAGTCATCTTCCATCCCTTCATTGTACCAACCCTTATTTTGTACATATATAAGTCTTTCTTCCTTTAAAGTTTTAGGAGGCACTTTTTTCTAACAGACCAAAATACGCCCAAAATCTAGTGTGTGGCACTGATCTATGCACTAGCCTGATCATATTTGATCATATTCGGTTTTTTTCGTATTGTTCTGTTTTTGTATTTATCTTTTTCTTTTTGTTTTTTTTCCTTTTCTTTCTTTTCTCTTTCTTTTTTCTTTCTTTCCCTTTCTTTTCCCCTGGTTTCAGGTCTTTTCTGATTTGTATAGAGTATATTTGCTGGGGACGTTGTTAACCTGTTAGCATTTTGTTCTCTCATTCATCTATTCTCCTCTGGACAAAATGACAAGACGAAAAAAAAATCACCTCAGCAAAAAGAACAAAAGATAGTACCGTCAGCCAGGGACCTACTCAATATGGACATTAGTACGATGTTGGACCTAGAGTTCAGAATCATGACTTTAAAGATACTAGCTGGGCTTGAAAAAAGCGTGCAAGTTATTAGAGAAACGCTTTCTGGAGAAATGAAAGAACTAAAATCGAACCAAGTCAAAATCAAAAAGGCTATTAATGAGGAGCAATCAAAAATGGGGGCACTAACTGCTAGGATAAACGAGGCAGAAGAGAGAATCAGCGATATAGAAGACCAAATGATGGAAAATAAAGAGGCTGGGAAAAAGAGAGCGAAACAACTACAGGATCACGAGGGCAGAATTCAAGAGATAAGCGATACGATAAGACGAAACAACATTAGAATAATTGGGATCCCAGAAGAAGAAGAAAGAGAGAGAGGGGCAGAAGGTATATTGGAGCAAATAATAGCAGAGAATTTCCCTAATGTGAGGAAGGAAACAGGCATCAAAATCCAGGAGGCACAGAGAACCCCTCTCAAAATCAATAAAAATAGGTCAACACCCTGACGTCTAATAGTAAAACTTACGAGTCTCAGAGACAAAGAGAAAATCCTGAAAGCAGCTCAGGAGAAGAGATATGTAACCTACAATGGTAGAAATATTAGATTGGCAACAGACCTATCCACAGAGACCTGGCAGGCCAGAAAGGACTGGCATGGTATCTTCAGAGCACTAAAGGAGAAAAATATGCAGCCAAGAATACTATATCCAGCTAGGCTCTCATTGAAAATTGAAGGAGAGATAAAAAGCTTCCAGGACAAACAAAAACTAAAGGAATTTGCAAACACGAAACCAGCCCTCCAAGAAATATTGAAAGGGGTCCTCTAAGCAAAGAGAGAGCCTAAAAGCAGCATAGATCAGAAAGGAACACAGACAATATACGGTAACAGTCACCTTACAGGCAATACAATGGCACTAAATTCATACCTTTCAATAGTTACCCTGTATGTAAATGGGCTAAATGCCCCAATCAAAAGACACAGGCTATCAGATTGGATTAAAAAACAAGACCCATCAATATGCTGTCTGCAAGAGACTCATTTTAGACCCAAAGACACCCCCAGATTGAAAGTGAGGAGGTGGAAAACCATTTACCATGCTAATGGACACCAAAAGAAAGCTGGGGTGGCAATCCTTATATCAGACAAATTAGATTTTAAAACAAAGACTGTAATAAGAGATGAGGAAGGACACTATATCCTACTTAAAGGGTCTGTCCAACAAGAAGATCTAACAACTGTAAATATCTATGCCCCTAACATGGGAGCAGCCAATTATATAAGGCAATTAATAACAAAAGTGAAGAAACACATTGACAATACAATAATAGTGGGGGACTTTAACACCCCCCCTGACTGAAATGGACAGATCATCTAAGCAAAAGATCAACAAGGAAATGAAGACTTTAAATGACACACTGGACCAAATGGACTTCGCAGACATATTCAGAACCTTCCATCCCAAAGCAACGGAATACACATTCTTCTCTAGTGCCCATGGAACATTCTCCAGAATGGATCACATCCTAGGTCACAAATCAGGTCTCAACCGGTACCAAAACATTGGGATTATTCCCTGCATATTTTCAGACCACAATGCTTTGAAACTAGAACTCAATCACAAGAGGAAAGTCAGAAAGAACTCAAATACATGGAGGCTAAAGAGCATCCTACTAAAGAATGAATGGGTCAACCAGGAAATTAAAGAAGAATTAAAAAAATTCATGGAAACCAATGAAAATGAAAACACAACTGTTCAAAATCTTTGGGATACAGCAAAGGCAGTCCTGAGAGGAAAGTATATAGCAATACAAGCCTTTCTCAAGAAACAAGAAAGGTCTGAAACACACAACCTAACCCTACACCTAAAGGAGCTGGAGAAAGATCAGCAAATAAAGCCTAAACCCAGCAGGAGAAGAGAAATAATAAAGATCAGAACAGAAATCAATGAAATAGAAACCAAAACAACAGTAGAAGAGATCAACGAAACTAGGAGCTGGTTCCTTGAAAGAATTAACAAGATTGATAAAGCCCTGGCCAGACTTATCAAAAAGAAAAGAGAAATGACCCAAATCAACAAAATCATGAATGAAAGAGGAGAGATCACAACCAACACCAAAGAAATACAAACAATTCTAAGAACATATTATGAGCAACTCTATGCCAGCAAATTTGATAACCTGGAAGAAATGGGTGCATTCCTAGAGATGTATCAACTACCAAAATTGAACCAGGAAGAAATAGAAAACCTGAACAGACCTATAACCACTAAGGAAATTGAAGCAGTCATCAAAAATCTCCCAACAAACAAAAGCCCAGGACCAGAGGGCTTCCCAGGGGAATTCTATCAGACATTTAAAGAAGAATTAATACCTATTCTCCTGAAACTCTTCCAAAAAATAGAAATGGAAGGACAACTTCCAAACTCATTTTATGAGGCCACCATTACCTTGATCCCAAAACCAGAAAAAGACCCCATCCAAAAGGAGAATTACAGACCCATATCCTTGATGAACATGGATGCAAAAATTCTCACCAAAATACTAGCCAATAGGATCCAGCGGTACATTAAAAGGATTATTCACCATGACCAAGTGGGATTTATCCCTGGACTGCAAGCCTGGTTCAACATCTGCAAATCAATCAACGTGATACAATACATTAACAAAAGAAAGAACAAGAATCATATGATCCTCTCAATAGATGCAGAAAAAGCATTTGACAAAGTACAGCATGCTTTCTTGATCAAAACTCTTCAGAGTATAGGGATAGAGGGTACATACCTCAACATCATAAAAGCCATCTATGAAAAACCTACAGCGAATATCATTCTCAATGGGGAAAAGCTGAGAGCTTTTCCCCTAAGGTCAGGAACGCGGCAGGGATGTCCACTATCACCACTGCTATTCAACATAGTATTAGAAGTCCTAGCCACAGCAATCAGACAACAAAAAGAAATCAAAGGCATCCAAATCGGCAAAGAGGAAGTCAAACTCTCACTCTTTGCAGATGATATGATACTGTATGTGGAAAACCCAAAAGACTCCACCCCAAAACTGCTAGAACTCATACAGGAATTCAGTAAAGTAGCAGGATATAAAATCAATGCCCAGAAATCAGTGGCATTCCTATACACCAACAACAAGACAGAAGAGAGACAAATCAAGGAGTCGATCCCGTTTACAATTGCACCCAAAACCATAAGATACCTAGGAATAAATTTAACCAAAGAGGCAAAGGATATGCACTCAGAAAACTATAAAATACTTAGGAAAGAAATTGAAGAAGACACAAAGAAATGGAAAAACGTTCCATGCTCATGGATCGGAAGAACAAACATTGTGAAGATGTCAATGCTACCTAGAGCAATCTACACATTCAATGCAATCCCCATCAAAATACCATCCACTTTTTTCAAAGAAATGGAACAAATAATCCTAAAATTTGTATGGAACCAGAAGAGACCCCGAATAGCCAGAGGAATGTTGAAAAAGAAAAGCAAAGCTGGCGGCATCACAATTCCGGACTTCCAGCTCTATTACAAAGCTGTCATCATCAAGGCAGTATGGTACTGGCACAAAAACAGACACATAGATCAATGGAACAGAATTGAGAGCCCAGAAGTGGATCCTCAACTCTATGGTCAACTAATCTTCGACAAAGCAGGAAAGAATGTCCAATGGAAAAAAGACAGTCTCTTCAACAAATGGTGTTGGGAAAATTGGACAGCCACATGCAGAAGAATGAAACTGGACCATTTCCTTACACCACACACAAAAAGAGACTCCAAATGGTTGAAAGACCTAAACGTGAGACAAGAGTCCATCAAAATCCTAAAGGAGAACACAGGTAGCAACCTCTTCGACCTCAGCCGCAGCAACTTCTTCCTAGAAACATCGCCAAAGGCAAGGGAAGCAAGGGCAAAAATGAACTATTGGGATTTCATCAGGATAAAAAGCTTTTGCACAGCAAAAGAAACAGTCCACAAAACCAAAAGACAAACGACAGAATGGGAGAAGATATTTGCAAATGACATATCAGATAAAGGGCTAGTATCCAAAATCTATAAAGAACTTATCCAACTCAACACCCAAAGAACAAATAATCCAATCAAGAAATGGGCAGAAGACATGAACAGACATTTTTCCAAAGAAGACATCCAAATGGCCAACAGACAACAGCTCAACATCGCTCGGCATCAGGGAAATCCAAATCAAAACCTCCATGAGAGCCATGACGCCAGTCAGAATGGCTAAATTTAACAAGTCAGGAATCGACAGATGTTGGCGGGGATGTGGAGAAAGGGGAACCCTCCTACACTGTTGGTGGGAATGCAAGCTGGTGCAACCACTCTGAAAAACAGTATGGAGGTTCCTCAAACAGTTGAAAATAGAGCTACCATACGATCCAGCAATTGCACTACCGGGTATTTACCCCAAAGATACAAATGTAGGGATCCGAAGGGGTACGTGCACCCCAATGTTTATAGCAGCAATGTCCACAATAGCCAAACTGTGGAAAGAGCCAAGATGTCCATCGACAGATGAATGGCTAAAGAAGAAGTGGTATATATACACAATGGAATATTATGCAGCCATCAAAAGGAATGAGATCTTGCCATTTGCAACGACGTGGACGGAACTGGAGGGTGTGATGCTGAGTGAAATAAGTCAATCAGAGAAAGACATGTATCATATGACCTCACTGATATGAGAAATTCTTAATCTCAGGAAACAAACTGAGTGTTGCTGGAGTGGTGGCGGGTGGGAGGGATGGGGTGGCTGGGTGATAGACATTGGGGAGGGTATGTGCTATGGTGAGCGTTGTGAATTGTGCAAGACTGTTGAATCACAGATCTGTACTTCTGAAACAAATAATGCAACATATGTTAAGAAAAAAGAAAAAGAAGAAGATAGCAGGAGGGGAAGAATGAAGGGGAGTAAGTCGGAGGGGGAGACGAAACATGAGTGACAAACTGAGGGTTCTAGAGGGGAGGAGGGTGGGGGGGATGGGTTAGTCTGGTGATGGGTATTAAAGAGGGCACATTCAGCGTGGAGCACTGGGTGTTATGCACAAACAATGAATCATGGAACACTACATCAAGAACTAATGATGTAATGTATGGTGATTAACATAACAATAAAAAAATAAAAAAATAACCCCAAGGACCCCCCCAAAAAAAAACTAATCTCAGATGTTACTACCTTTCCCCCCCTTCACTTGGCTCTATCCACAGTGGTCTCCTCGCCAGGATCCACTTCGACCTCAGGGCTTTTGTACACTTGCCATTCTCTCTGCCTGGAATCCTTTCCCCCCAAGTTCCCTATATGGCTCACACTCTCCACTGCCTTCACAACTTTACTCAGATGTCATCTTCTTGTTAAGGTCTTTCCTGACCACCCTGTTTGAAATGATATTCCCATCCCTAGTCTCTGGCACTCCTGCTTGCCCTTTTCTTGATTTATTTTAGCCATACTGATCACTACCTGACAAGCTATATATTTTTTTTATTGTTAATCTCCCCACAATAGAATGTAAGCTTTACAACGGCAAGGATTTTGAACTATCCCCTTCATGGATCCATCTCTCCCCAGCTCTTAGAACACTGCCTGGCGCATAAGAGGTGCTCAATAAATATTCAGCCAAAACTGTTGCTCTCCCTATCATCCTAAGGGTTCTAGTAAATATGATTTTAGTTTGCTTCTATGTCCCTGGAAAAAAAATCCAATGACCAGACTTTGTGATGCACTTTGCTCAAAAACACTAGGGAAAAAAAAAATCACACTCACCAGGGGTGCCAAGAAATCTCTTTGGAACCCATCCTAGAATAAGATTTAGTTTCTAGGTTTGTTTTGTTTGAATCCAAAAGTGGATCCAAAGATCTCAATTTTTTTAAAAAAAAGTATGAATATAATATTACATTATTTATATAAAATAAGTTTTTACTCCCTTGAATTAAAAGTATATATATTATAGAATATTAATAATTTCTGGAGGACACTAACAAATTAATGTAAATACTTCTGGGATCAAGATTTAAGAGCTCATGAAACAGAACTCTTTGGGTACCAAGAGAGCAGACGTTACTTCTGCTTTCTGTACTATTTTGACAATTATGTCCCTATAACTGCTCTTTTTATTGTTAATGATGGCTCCGATTTATTGTCTACTCCTTCTATATCACTCGACACTGTGGTTTGTACACAAAATCTGTTTAACCCTCACATTATTCTTCTAGGGAAGGCATAATTTTTTTTTAAATTTCCATTTCACAGATGAGGAAGTTGAGACTTAAGAAAGTTAAGTGAGGGGCGCCTGAGTGGCTCAGTTGGTTGAGCATCTGCCTTTGGCTCAGGTCATGATCCCAGGGTCCTGGGATTGAGCCCCATGTTGGGTTCCCTGCTTCTCCCTCTGCTGCTTCCCCTGCTTGTGCTCTCTCTCTCACTCTGTCCCTGTCAAATAAAGAAATAAATAATTAAATAATTTTTAAAAAGGTTAAGTTGAATAGGGTTCTGCTGTTACCAATAGAAAGAGGTGACACCTCTTTCTTTATATTCCTTACCACCGTTGTCCGCATCATCTTTAACATAGTAGTATCAAAAATTCCTCTCTCTCTCTCTCTCTCAAATAAATAAATAAATAAAATCATTAAAAAAGGGTGGGGGTGCCTGAGTGGCTCAGTTGGTTAAGCACCTGCCTTTGGCTCTGGTCATGATCTCAGTGTCCTGGGATTTAGCCATGAGTCAGGCTCCCTGCTCAGCAGGGCGTCTGCTTCTCCCTCTGCCCCTCTCCCCCTGCTTGTGCTGGCTCTCTCAAATAAATAAATAAACAGAATCTTTTGAAAAAAAAAAAAAACTGTGCCAGGATGCCTTCCCTTAATCCTTTCCTCATGTCATCCTAATTAGAAGGACCTGTGGCTCTTTTGATTCAGGGCAGTCATTTAAAAGCGATAATTCTTAAATCCTTGTTTCAAACTTCTTACACATAAAATCTTAATCAAGTTACCCAGATTCTTTTACCCATTTTCCTAAGCAGCAAGAGAGATACGAATTTATACCTGTTATTATTTTCCAGAGAGGTAGAAATCGCAGAGATGAACTCTTGGAAGGAAAACTGTACCCATGTTGCAACAGTAACCTCACCCACAGGGATGTCTTGTTTTTCTCCCCCATCAGCCTGTCCCTGTTTTTGTCTTTTTGTGCCCCCTGCAGTTGGAACAAAGCTTGGTGAATAGTGAGCACAAAATAGAGAATACTGAATGAAGGGTAGATACATAAAGTCAGGATACACTACATTCTCTGCTATAGCATAAACTTCCTTGGTAGTTTTCTCTTTAACCTCCCTGTTCACCATTGGATGAAATATGCCAGATTTGATTCCAACCCCACCCCCCACCCCAACTTCCTTCTTAAAAATATGCTCAGGGTTAAGGCTTTCTTTCTGTAATCCAGAGGAAAATGACTTATTTTAAAATGCAGTAAAAACACCGCATTCCTTTGGCACAGGATGAAGACCAGCTCAGCTCTTCAGCCCTGGATCATTGTCTATTGTTCTCCAAACAGTAAACCACTATTTCTCACCAGAGATTGCGGGCTGCAGTTCTGTCCGAGCCCTGGGCTTCTCATGAATATGAAGTGAAGGGCTCTGACCCAGAAAGTGGTAGGTAATCTCAAAAAGAAAAAAAAAAAAGGGACAGGTAGGAAGAAAACTAGACTTTATGTAATTCTACACTCTTGAAATCTCCTGCAGGTTCTGAGCAGGGTAAAATGGGGTCTCGGAAATGTGGAGGCTGCTTAAGTGGTCTGCTGATTCTGCTTGCACTTTGGAGCATAATTGTGAATATATTATTGTATTTCCCAAATGGGCAAACTTCCTATGCATCCAGCAATAAACTCACCAACTACGTGTGGTATTTTGAAGGAATCTGTTTCTCAGGTATCATGGTAAGTGTGACTTTGGAGACTTGGGGTTGCAGAAGGGGGTGCTTTACTAAGCATTGTCTTGTTCCTAGCAGAAATAATGAATAATGGAAAAATCATGCCACTAATCCTGGGTTTAGGATTTGGAAGATGGGTGGGGGTAGAGGGACAGGTAGTCTGTGAGGGCTTGGGAGGGTGGCTTTGTCATCGGTAAGCTGCCCATTTATGTCACTTCAGCAGTGCAGGAAATTAGTCCTAATGAAAGTCTGTGGGTTGCTGGCTGGTCGAAATACTATGTCCTCATGAACCCTGTGTGTTGGTTTAAGCTGTTTAATGTCCAGTGGCAGTGCTCTTTTCTAGAATACTTTCTATCTGCACTCATGATTTCTCTAGATTGGAGAGGTATCAAGACCGCGTGGAAAAAACAGAGATTTGGAGATTCAAATTTGTGTTCAAATACAAGCTCTGCCATTTGTGTCATGAGACCTTGAGGAAGCTCCTCAATGTCTTTGAGCCTCAGTGTCTTCATCTGAAAAATGGGAGTGATAGCATTTACTTTTTAGGGTAATTGTGGGGATTCAATAAAATCTCATGAAGGAAGTGCCCAGGACGGAGGCTGATATGTATAGGTAGCCAGCGAATATTGTGATTATAAATACTTGTTGAAGAATGGGCCAGATCATCATTAAATAGTCTGATATTATACACCTCAGAATGGGGGATGTTTCTGAAAATGAAATCAAATTATTTACAGTCAGAATCCATGAATGTTTTCCTGATGTCTTTGTGCTCTTTAAAAACAAGCTGATAGTAAATCATGTTGGCAAGTCAGAGGAAAAAACACTTTTCCTGATCATATCATTTCTAAAAACAGCACATTGTGCACTACAAGCTTACTATACCACCGATGACATAAAAGAAAATGCATTGTAATTTATCTCTACATCTTCACGGGCGCTTAATTATTATAATATTTGAATAACTATGATGAAAACAGTTTTTGTTTAGTTACTAATTTGCATATGAAGTTAGTCAACTTTAAAGTATTGATATCCAATGCTATTGAAGTTGCTATGTGATAGGTAGGTACATAATGAATTGTTTGGTTATTGTACTATAAGTGAATGCAAACCTTTTGGAGAAGATTTTGATATGCTATATTAAGATCCATGAAAATGTTTATGTCTTTTGACTTAGTAATCCTAAACCTGAGAATAAATTCTGAGCAAATAATCCATAATAAGGAAAGAGATGCATACATAGATATTTATGGCAGCATTATTCATAATAGTAAGTAATTAGTAGGAGCCCCCTAGCATAGAATTGGCCAAATAAATTGTGGTACATTCACTTTCTATGGTGATGAAAATGATAATTATGAAGATGTAATAACATGGAAAATGCATATTATTTTGTGTTAAGAAAAAAAGAAAAGATACAAAAATAGTGAATAAGTTACGATTACAATTATGCAAAATATACACATGTGGTAATATACTGGGAGTAAATACATAAAAACACGTGAGGGTGTGGGATTTGGGGTAATGTTCCTCCATTATGCTTGAGCCCTGTATTCCAGTTATAATTTTACAATGAAAAAAAAGCAGTTTCTCTTTCAACATGAGCGATGCCTGTGTTTCTCTTAGGACACAGGACTCCAGGGTATAGGTCTAATTATTTCTACTAATATTGTAATGAAGCCAGTTACTGTACCTGTTGCACTGTGCCTTCTCTCATCAGTTTCCCTCAATATGTCACTGCAGTCAATAGAAGGGTTGCAAGGCATTGATAAGATTAAACCAGAATCTACTAAAATCTGCGATAACTAATGGTGTTGAAAGGAGGAGAATATAAGACTCTTTGGCTTATATTCTGTGTAAAATTTAAAAGTTAGAAAAGAACCAGTTCTCTATTTTCCATTGTCAAAGAATTCTTGAAAAACGTGATTGTTACTGCATCAAATCTTTTTAAGAGAAAGAAGAGGGATGTAGATAAATAAATAAGTAGACAAACAAAAGCTGACGAACTTGGAAACTGGAAATGTTGACTGCACATAGTAAAATAACAATGAACTCAGCTTCAAGATTCAGTCCTGAGCATTGGGAGTAAAGGCTAGGTGGAGAATTTGTCAGAAGCAATTCACGGTCCATACCTGCCCAAACTGGGAACTATTACAGTAAAGAAATCCACGTTCTTTTCAGAACTTCAGCCCTTTGCTTAAGATACCAAGAAAAGGAAGTAGAATACATTGAATTCTCCCAGTCTGTTGGCTTGATAGAGACAAAGCACACTTGAAAATTTGAACCTGAGATGACTTGAATGCTTGGGCAAATCAAACTGACTTTACTTTGAATTAAGACATGTAGTTTCAGATTAACCATGCCTCTCACCTGCATTCCCAGAGGGCAGTAAATGGAGAGAGGCTGGCAAACAGCAAAGTCTGGTGAATGATTTTCCTTTGACCTCTGCAACTGAGTCAGTGAGAAATGCAGGTTTGCTGTGTGGGGTGGTATTCCCAGGTCCATACCATTTACTGCTTAATCATTAGCTTTTGATGCCATGCCAATAATAGCTAACATTTATCAATCACTTACTATAAATCAAGCACTATGTTCAAAATTTTGCATACATGACCTCCTAACAACCCAATGAGATGAGTTCGCAGCACCATTTTATAGGGAAGGACTCTCAAGCTCACACAGTTAGAAAATGGCAGCACTGGGATTCAAACCCAGGTCCACTTGACCCCAGAGTCCCTGCTCTGAATCACTGTGCTCTGATTATGACTAGTATTTCATTTCTGATATTTCCTCTCTTCCCTACTACAGATGCTTATAGTAGCAGCAGTTCTTCTTGTATTGGAGAATGATAGCAACTATAAGTGTTGCCAGAGTGAAAACTGCAGCAAAAAATACATGGTAAGAGCAATAGTACTTTGAGGATGGTTGAGTGGTCTCTGGCTCTCTTTCCTCTCACTCAGAAACATGAACATATTGACATTATTGTCCCCTCTCCATGATCCTTTCAATTCAGAGCCCAAGAGTTTACTAAAAAAAAAAAAAAAAAAAAAAAATCGTCCATTTTGTTTATTGTCTTTCCTCCACCTTTGTCTTGCTGATGTTCTTCCCGAAGTTCAGGATTTAAAGACATGAAATTGGAAAATAATACTACCTTTTCCTAACTGGGTTTCTGTGAGTTTATTTTTTTTCCCTTTTCAACTTTGAGGACTGATTTACATTCAATAAATGGCATCCATTAAAATTGTACAATTCCATGAGTTTTGACAGCCAAATACACCCAAGCAACCACCATCACAATCAAGACACAGAACATTTCTATCACCCCTGAAAGATTAATCTTTGATCTGCTTTATGTCACTATAGATTAGCTTGTAGTCTATGTGAATAGAATCATGCAGAATTTTTCTTCTGTATCTGGCTTCTGTCACTCAGCATAATGATTAGATTTATCCATGTGTTGGGTATATGTGATGTACATTTTTTTAAACTGGGATTTTAAAAATAATTTAAATAGAATCAAGAGAGAATAATACAACCAAATTTTCTAAGCCTGTGCTCAGCAGGCAGGTGCTAGGCTCCTACATTTCCATCATTATCCTTTTCTTCAGGGTCATCATCTTTTAATCATATTTGCATAGCACTTTATAGTTTTTTTCACACTTACCCAGTGACTTAGATCACTGTTACTCATACTGATATGAATTACCTGTGGCTCAGAGAGAACGTGTGATGTATTAACTAAAAGGACTTTCCTGGAGGCCTGGTAGGCATATCTTGCAGCAGTGGCTGCCCACCGTGGCTGCCCGTTGCAATCATCTGAGAGCTTGGAGTTGGGATCCCATCCCCAGACATCCTGAACTAGTTGGTCCAAGGGGCAACCAGATTTTAATGCGCAGCCAAGACGACATGTCCAGCTTTCTTTGACAGATGTGTTGGAAGACTAAATTAGCTGTTAAATTTAGAACTGTGCTTCTGGAGGAGAAGATTTGAAGATTTGAAAGACACTCTGTGCACGTGCATGCACGTGTGCTTTTTGGGTGTATGTATTTTCTTAACCAACCAACCAACTCAGACATCCCCAGGTAGCTGCTGGTATTATACGTACGGAAAAGCTTTCAAAATTGCCGAGTTGAAGCAATAGAGTCAGGTAAACATTAACCTAAATGATATTCAGGGAATCTCTAGAAAACAAACGTATGTGCCATTAGGTTCATAATAAAAATAAATGTGTTCAATTTGCCTTGACTATTAGCATCTCCAGCACAAATGGATGCTGTAGACAGTGTGGAGTCTGGACAGGGTCTGATAATCAAATTGAATGAGATGACTGGTATCTCAAAGGGAAAAGCAGGAGGAAGGGAGAGGGGATTCTCTGAATTCCCTGCTTGGTTCTTTCAAGGTAGGGCTTTAGAATAGGGGTCCCAGTTCATATGCCCCCAGGAGCAATTACCTGATGGAAATGAAAGAACTGAGCCTGGCAGGCATTAGAGCAAGTCTCTGTTTAAGGAAGAGAGGGAGCCACTCCTCAAGTCCAGCCGATTGTTATCATGACAAAACTGGGCAGTGTTTCTCAGTTTTCAGTGGAAAGTAGAAATATGGAGCTTTATGTACAACTTCTCAATTACAGCATGGCGGCAATTAATTCTCATTTAAATTAAATAAAGCACATCTTGAAGGCTAACTGTGAGTCTGCCCAGGTTTGGAACTGCTGAAGCTCTGCAATGGAAATTGATTCACTTGACAGAGGAGAAAAAGTTTTCCCCAAAAGTTTCCTTTGCCCTCAACAAAAACATATCTCCATAACTCATACTTTTTTTTTCTACCAAAACACCTACTTTTTTTTCTTGTACACAGAGTTGTTCTCTTCTTATTTCTAGTAGTTTTACTTTCTTTTTTTTAGCAGTTTTAATTCCATATATTAGAATTCTTAACTCTTAGAAACTTAAATTTCTAGTGAAAACCAGGAAGTAAGCAATTGTGGAGTGTTATAGATGTCAACATCCTGTTGATTGGCAAATTCATGAATATGCTATTTCCATAATTTCTAAAGCATACATTTTTACAAAACCAATTGCTATAAAAACTCCCTTGCCAAAATCTAGCACAGACTTCATAAGATTACTTGTCAAGGGCAGATAAAAATCTTAAAAGTCTTCTTCACAACTATTAGTAAAAAACTTTAGCCATCTGAATGGGTAGCCATAACTTGTTCCATCGGCCAGAAACACAATTTGGACTCTTTTATAAACTGGTGACTTTTGTATCAACGTACCTGGTATGTGGCTAAAATTTAAAAACAAAGGCCATACGATCTCTGTGTCTTTCTATATGCTTATTTATGTCTGTATACGTCTGTTACAGACGTGTGATATTTTTCTACCTCCAAATGGTATTACCAAAATAATTTATAAAATCTCTCAAAAAAAGTTCTATTCTAATTGGCATAGAGATAAATGAATGCTCATATAAATTAAGTATTCCTAAATACAAAGACTAATCCAAAAAAAATTTCTATCAGGGTATGAATATCAACCTTCAATTTGGCCAACTTCTGACCATACAGCCCCTTAAAAAAATTGTTTCAAATATTTAAACCAAATGACTTGAAACCAAAACCAAAATTTAACCATGGATGCAAGAGATGTCCCCAAGGAGGGTGCAAAAGATGCAGCCCTCCCAAGACCCAGAATCACTCCCAAAGTTAACAAAAGAAAGACTTAGACAACTCCTCCTGAAAGCTGGCGACAGTTGGTAGGATGCTAGCCACAGTGGGGTGCAGCCCAAATTTCTGTATGGCAGATTTTTGGGGGCTTACAACCTGACAGTTGGTTGCCTCCAAGAACTGACACTCGCATGCCCTGACAGGCAGAAAGCCAAGCCAATTTCTCAGAACACAAAAAAGAGACAAACAGGAAATTGATTAGCTGTCCCTGGGAGGGAAAGGATCAATAACCAATGGATAACTCAAAACCAAATTTTAACCAGAGTCACAATCCAAAGAACTAATTTTTATAAATGTTTTCCCCTGCCAATCTGAATCTGAAAAGGAAAAGACTCTTACCACCTATCCTGGACCAGTCCCCCACAGGCAGAGATCCAAGAAACTGACATGGCAAAAATTCTTCTGTGGCTTTTGTCACAGATCCAGGATCTCTAACCATAGCTTCTGGACCAAGCAAGGGGTTCCCAGCCAATGGTGCCCCCTGTTGGGTGCCAGATACTGTAGCGGAAAAAAAGTTTTATTTGACCCTCTTAGGGTTCCTGGCACTCAATCTGAAATTTAAACTGACAAAAACAGATTAGCAAGAGAAAGGGGTACACATTTTATTGAATTTTATGTATACATGGGAGCCTTCACAAGAGAATGAAGGCCTAAAGGAGTGACCAGAGTAGCAAGAAACAGCAATGAATTTGTAAAGAATTGGCAAGAGTGGGGGTTTGGGCTAGGGGTAGTAAATGGTGAAGAAGTAACTAGGAAGATAAGATTGAGTTTAATGAGGTTTGTTTACATAGGTTTCTTGGTCCCAAATTCCCTGTCTCTGCTGATAAAAATGTCTTCCTTTTCCTCCTTGTACAGAGAGGGTAACTTTCACATGGGAGTTTTATGACCTGTTTCAGAGAAGAAGGGTGAAGGGGCTGGGAGGGGTCGGAGTGACCATCCTGTTTCTGCCATTTTCTCAAACTCCTTCAGTTTAAAATATTCAGTCTGCTAAGGTGCCATATTATGGGGGTGACCTGAACTCCATTAACTTCTTGTTTGCTATTCATTCTTCTGTGGAGTTTCATTTTCTGCCAAAATCCTGTGTGTTGTTAACCCTGGA
Organism: Callorhinus ursinus; assembly: GCF_003265705.2. NCBI lineage: Eukaryota > Metazoa > Chordata > Mammalia > Carnivora > Otariidae > Callorhinus > Callorhinus ursinus. The sequence goes on from NW_027397063.1 coordinate 103,915,500, forward strand.
AAACAACTATCTGCCAAATAGAAGCGCTTGGAATAATAGATAAAAATTGTGATTATAGTTACACTTTTGAAATAATTTTTACATCCACTGTGTTCTTTAATTTTGAAACATCCCTGTTATGTAGGTACTATAATCATCTACATCATTTACAGTTTATAGAAAATGAAACTGACTCAGAGAGATTCTTATTCCTGCTTTATTTCGAGGCTCAATTGTGCAATGGTATCTACTCATTAGACTGTAATTTGTATATATACACAAATATATGTCCTATGCTATGGTTACCAGTTTCACCAAATGAAGAAATTCTTCGTTGATCTTTCCAGTGAACTGCTTAAGAGTGTATTTGGTAAACAAGGAGCTCAATCTTTTTAGAACATTCTTCTTCCTTTTTGGAAGATGGCATTGGTGAATAGGTAAATTTTCTTTGTAAAGTGTAACAGTCAGTAATCTGTTAAAAAAAAAAAAGTAGCTTGTCTCATCCCCTGATGGGGCAACATTCTATTAAAATCAGTATGAGAAATATAATTTGAACGATCTTTTAATCAATGTGAAGATGCCAGTGAAATAATATCAAATAGGAAAAAAGCAGAATTGTTCCTTTCTTCTTTGGGTTTTTAAATACATTTTTTTTCTGATTTCCCATAATGAGCATGTATTAATGTTATAATCAGTAAAATAATGTTAAATTATTTGAGAGATATATAATGTGAGATCACTTTTGTTCCCCAAATCACAGGTTTGTTGTGCTCAGTTTTTCTGGTCTCAAGTTTTGAATTTATCATCAACTAACTTGGCTGTTCTACTCTCACTTGAAAGCAACATTTCTAAAACCAGATTAAGTTGTCTCCCAAACCAAACTACCCTTTTTGGCATCCCTATCTCTATACCTTTCATTCTGGATTTTTTTTTTTTTTTTTTAGTCATCTCTAGCTACTTATTTCCTCCCCAACGTCTTTTCCTCCAGGGCTTGTCTTTGTCACTGCAAGTTGAAATTGTCTTGACACAGAATCCTTGTTTTGGGCTCTCTCACTTCTGGCTGGCATGCCATCACCGCAGAGCCATCTTTCAAAATTATATATTGGTTCATGTCACTTCCTTACTCAAAAACCAAGTACATGGCTTGTTGGAAAAAGAGCTATTCTGGTTATTTATAAATTCAAAATGAGCTTGGTACATTTTGTGCCAGGAAGTAAGGAGGTGTTCAAAGAACGACAGGGATATCTCAAAGGGCTTGACTTGGCAGGAATTGACTTGACAGGATGTTCTCACTGGCCATATTTGGACCAAATGAGCATCTAAAAGAATAATAACAGTTATGAATGATAACACATTGAATTAGAAAATCCATACATATACAATAATAGAGAAAGAGAGAGATGGGAAATGGAAGTTTTTCTGTGCAGAAAAGTAATAAGGTATAAATGCAGAAGAAATGATAGAATGAGATAAGCAGCACCCTGCAACCTGTCATTGTGACAATTAGTGATCAATGGATATGAGGCTCATCAGTGGATGGTAAATCCATCGTTGAAATGTCTTTGGGGGATAGGATATTACACAGTCTCAAAATATTACCTCACCAATTATTTACTAATTGCAAAGTGGAAAATATATGTTTATAGACCTGAAGGACACCACCTTAACCAAGAGGTCAAAGACATCACCAATAGCAGTGAGAGGTCCCTAAGGTATTCATGCCCATCAGGTGTTCTTGCCAAAATGTTTAACCCAAGTCTAGTTGTGAGGAAGAAATCAGAGTAGCCCAGATTGTGGGGGACATTCTATAAGACAACTGACTGGGATTGTTCAAAAACAATTTAATATTCTAAAAAACAAAAAGGCAGTAAGACTAATGTAGATCAAAGGAAACTAAAGAGATGTAACCCTGTGCATAAACTCTCATTGGATTCTGTACAAAAAAGCAAAACACAGTTGCAGAATAATAGAATATCTTTATTTTGGGGAGATATGTGCTGTTGGGTTTAGGAGTGAGATATCACAGTATCTACAACCTACTTTCAAGTGCTTCGGGAACAGAAATGTGTAAATAAATACATACATGTGCATGGATATATACACATACAGAGAGAGAGCAAGCAAAAATGATAAAATATTCACAGAAGATGAGTCTAGACAAAGACTATACAAAGATACATTGACTCTAGTATACTATACTGTATGTTCAACTTTTTGGTAGATTTGAAAAAAAAAAATTAAGTGAAAGGTATGGGGGCGGGGGAAAGCTACTTGCCCTGAAGGATGAAGCCCACCCTCCTTGATCCAGCACTCAAAGTCACCTTCTGCCTGCATGTACCAAGTTGCACTCACTTTGTAAGCAATGCTGAAGGCTGGATTGTGTCCAACAGCCCCATTTCCCCAACATTAGCAAACGTGTCAATCTGGTCTTCATGAACTTCTCTCTAATGCTTGGTGGGGACCCTTTCTTAGATCACACTAATCTATTTACCCTTACAACTCTGCTTGTACTGATCTGCCTGTGAACACTGCTCATTCTCTCTACTCCAAGGAAAACACCCTCTTCCCTAACAATCTTATCCTCACTTGAACATAAATATGGCCATGTAGGCTAACACCTGATATTTCCCCTCATATTCCTGTAAGTGAAGGTATTCACATATCATCTTCACAGGAGAAAAGCCAAGGTCCTAGCTTCTGATTCTTAGAGAACCCACCCAATGTAGAAAAAGAACGCCTTTAGTAAATATAGATTGATTGGTCACACCCTTTCACTGCATTAATGTATGATCATTATTTTGATATTGAAATTCCAGAAGAAAGGAAGAAATGTAGTAAATTAACTAGGATCCTCTGTGGAATCCCAAACAAAAAGTCATTTTAAAAACTTATTTTAAAGATCAGGTGGGTTTGGATTAAATGTTTCTGTTTTTCTGTGGGCATTTACACAGACTGCATGCAGCAGATTTGGGTGAGTAGGGGAAGGTACCTATCTGAACATTTATCCACAATACCCCCTCGTCTCATTCGATGACACCAACCTCCTCCACCACCTTCTCCTCCTCCTCCTTCCTCTTCTTTTTTTTTTTTTTCTGACCTCCTTCTTCTGTGTTTAATTTAGACACTACTGTCGATGATCTTTTCTGCCCTTGGAATTGCTTTCTCTGGATACTGCCTGGTCATATCTGCTCTGGGCCTCGTTCAGGGTCCCTACTGCCGCACACTGGATGGCTGGGAGTATGCCTTTGAAGGCACTGCAGGACGGTAAGGAATAATCCTCTAAATCAAGGGGCTCAGAAAGCCAGAAACACCTGGCTTCATGCTCATGCTCATTTTCCATGGTCACTTTGGGTTTCCATGTGGGTATGTTAGTGCAGAATTTTCCTATTAAATAATAGACCAATTTCTTCCTGCATAGATCTCTGTTTAGACGTTTTTTCCTCTCTCTCTCTCTCTCTCTCTCTCTTTCTTTGACCAGTCTTTTAATGTCATTTGCATTCACTATTTTGAGATTGATGTGGAGATATCCAAGTGAAAGGTGTGTTTCTTCCAAACTTCAGAGCAAAGCTTCGTGGTTTCTGTGGCCTGGAAACTGCTGGAGCCTAGGACTTCAATGATTCTAACAACTCAGTTTTGTTGTGTGGCCAGTTCAGATTGTGCAGTCTGTTACAGCTGGGAAGGGGCTTGTCTGGGAGAGAATCCCAGTGCCCTTGGATGGTGTTACCCACTCTATACCATCAGGGACAACACAGAGATAGAAGCAGGTAGCGTGAGCGGCCAAGTTCAGAGTGAGATCCGGGGACACGACCAGGTGCAGGGGTTTGTGGGGGAACCAGGAGAAGATCTAGTGTGGACTGAAGAAGAGTCTAGGAAGGCAGCCTTACTTAGAGGGCTGGTCGTTCAGTTAGCTGTTGGGGAACCCAGTGCTGGATTGCAGAACACCTCACACTGGCACTGTACCTGCCACCATCTGCAGAGACAGCTCTAGAGGAAGCAGGGCCATCTAGAGATGCAGGAGACGTCCATTGAATCTCTCCTGATCTTGTCCTATGCTCAGAATTCTAATGGTATAAACGGAGGGAGTGTCTGTACCACTCCCTAGGGAAGTTACAGTCTCTTCTCAGTTCCCTATGACTGGCTCTGTTGTTCAAGACCCACATCTATTTGAAGTCTTTCATGCTCAGCTAGGCCTGGATTGCAAAACTTCTTTTGTGCCCATAGCCACCTTTGTCCTGAAGGTTCCACCAAGTGCCACGTGCTGCGAGCAGAGCTCTCTCTCAGGTCGGGAGAACCTAGAAAATAACCTCAGGCATTTCAGACCACTCCTGTGGGACTTTAGGGGCTCAGGAAAGGGGACCCTAATGAAAAAAATCCCACTAGGTGCAAAAAATGATTTTTTTGTGCCATCATCCCCAGACCCCCAAACCAAAGAAGATTTCCCTTTCAGTGCAAGAATCTGAGATTGCCCACATGCCTCTCCATTACTCTTTTTTTAAAATTTTTATTGTTATGTTAATCACCATACATTGCATTATTAGTTCTTGATGTAGTGTTCCATGATTCATTGTTTGTGTATAACACCCAGTGCTCCACGCAGAACGTGCCCTCCTTAATACCCATCACCAGGCTAACCCATCCTCCCACCACCGCCCCTCTAGAACCCTCAGTTTGTTTTTCAGAGTCCATCGTCTTTCATGGTTCATCTCCCCCTCCGACTTACTCCCCTTCATTCTTCCCCTTCTGCTATCTTCTTCTTCTTTTTTTTTTTAAACACATATTGTATTATTTGTTTCAGAGGTACAGATTGAAAGTTGCCCTTGATATTTGTATTCACCTGACTCCAGCTACAGTCAAATATTTGGGGTTAAAACATTAGAAGCCATGAAGGGAAATTAAGTCTCTGGTCTCCTAGAGAAGTTTCCAAACCTTGGCAAATTCTGGGTGGAACAAGTGTTAATGTTAAAGTTCCACAAGTCAGTTATTCATTTGTATGTTTTTCAACAAATATTTCTTGAGCATCTACTGTGCCCAGGCCTTGAATTAGGTGCTACAGAATCAAAGATAAGTCACACAGTTTTACTTCCCTCTAGGAGCTCACACGGACCTGACAGAACGTTCTGCTAAGATGGAGGTTTTGGAGTGAACATTGCCCTCATAGCACAGGCCTTCAATGCTTACACATCTGGGTTCACGTCTTCCAACTGCTACTTACAAACTGTATGACCTTAGGGGCACCTGGGTGCCTCAGTCGTTAAGCGTCTGCCTTCAGCTCAGGTCATGGTCCCAGGGTCCTGGGAACGAGCCTCACATCAGACTCCCTGCTCAGTGGGAAGCCTGCTTCTCCCTCTCCCACTCCCCCCGCTTGTGTTCCCTCTCTCGCTGTGTCTGTCTCTGTCAAACAAATAAATGAAATCTTTAAAAACAAAACAAAACCGTATGACCTTAAACAGATATCCCTGAGCCTCTGTAAATCATTTCCACCTCACAGAATTGACAATTAAATGGAAAAAAGCACAGATTAAGATTTAATAAATTTTTAGGATAAGCCAGATTTTATGATTAACATCATTACCAAGCATAGTGTTTTATGGCTCCATCTGCTGGGTAGTCAGTAGACTCAAGCAAGGGCATGGCGACTGCTGGGGATCCTGAATCAGTTCCATTCAACAAGCATTTGTGGATCTTTGCAATGCGCCAGGCACTGCCTTAGGTCTTAGGTCTGGCTATTCAGGGGTGTAGAAATCACGGTAGGGCTCTCAGAGTACACAGCTTAGTGAGGGAATAGATACGGATACAGATAAGACAGACTTAAAAATATAAGGAAGTAAATGCTGTGATAGAGCTCTATATGGAGGCTGTGGAGGGAGTACCAGAAATAGCGTCTCCATTCCTTCCAGACCCTGCTAGTGCATTTACTACTCTGTGGTTTACAGGAAGAATAAATAAGCACCACAGTCCAGAAGAAAAATCAACACCATGGAGGTCATCTTGCTTTCAGGTGTTGGATGATCTGTGCAGAGCATGTACTGGGAAGTCTAGAGTGAGGATCTTGAAGGGATTAGCTTCCCTGGTGGCTGAGACTGAGTTCAGAGTATGAGGGTGTATGGAATGGGTCTAGGGAAATGGTAACAGGAAATTTTATCTGTATCAGGCTTTACAGGTTCCATAGCATTTTTACACACCTTTCACTGAATATTCCTAATAACCCCAGCATTCCATAAGTTAATCCCATTGTCCAAATAAGACTCTAGGGGTCAGAGATGTGAAGTCTCTTGTCCAAGATCCTACAGAACCAAGAGCTCCCTACTGAGTACTTTTGCCCCTTGAGACCTAGGTGCCTTTAGAAAGATCAGGAAATTCTCAGAGTGCTTCTGAGGGTCCCGGAGCATAGAGAGTAGGAACTACAGAAAGGGAGGAAAGAGAACTAAAGGAAGGGAAAAGGAGAAGAAAAGGGGGGGGGGGGGGGGGGGGGTAGGGGAGAAGGAAAAACAAAGAGAAGAGGGAAGTCATGGTGGTGGTGTTCCCTGAAATGCAGAATTCACCGGTCCCACCACAGACACCAATGCTCCAGGCCACTTGCCCAGTAGGCTCTTTGCCTTAGCCGCCATCTCAGGAAAAAGCATATTGCTATTGACAAGGTATTTATGAACAACTCTGCCCTACAAATAGGTTTGATGATCTTTGTTTGGAGAATTTTCTGAGGAGACCAGTTTTCCATTTTGATTCCATTGAACAAGAGTGTGACCCTTAGGAGAAGCACCGCGGGTCATGCTGGATCCGGAAGTGAGCAAATGTCAGTCGGGTAGATTCAGCGTGCTTTCAAGATCATCTTGGGGCGTGGTTGAATTCTCACAATCCAGTGCTAAACTAGACTGATGGAACCTTCCGAGCTTTTGCATCCCCACCTCATCACTTAAATTTTAGCAGCAGCAGAGCGCAGCAGTGTTCTAAAGGAGAGGTGCTCGCCCTGCGGACTCCAAACCAGCCGCAGCGGCAGCGACACTGGGAATTTAGAAATGCAAAACCTCAAGCCTCATCCAGACCTTCTGGATCAGAAACTTGGTGGTGGGCGGTGGGGTGGGGGGTTCTCTGCAAGCTGCATTTTCACAAGCCCTCCAGATAATTCTGGAACCACTGTTTGAAAGGGCTTTGGGGACAGATTCTAGGAGTTTCTTTTCTTTTCTTTTTTAAGCAAAATAGGGCTTATAAGGGATTTATTTTTTTTTAAGATTTTATTTATTTATTTAAGAGAGAGCACAAACGGGGAGCAGCCAAGGGAGAGGTTGAGAAGCAGGCTCCCCACTGAGCGGGAAGCCCAACACGGGACTTGATCCTAGGATGCTGGGATCATGGCCTGAGCGGAAGGCAGACACCTAACCCACTGAGCCACCCAGGTGCCCCAAGTCTAGGAATTTCTAGAAGCATTTCACTTTGTTATTTCGCCACATGTGTGATTTTTTATATCTAGTACAAGTTCAGCCTTGTCCCGGACAGCCCAGGCTAACTTCTGGACTTTTAGGGAATGAGCAGTCTTTACCTTTCTTGGTATTGACACGTGCTGCCTTTTATTACTAGTGAATCCTTCAGAATGTGTCTTCTCTTCTAACTGAATTAAAATTGTCTCTGAGGCAGGATCCCTGTTGAAAATAAGCATAGCCCAATGCTTTATGCATGCTATATACTCAATATATGTATTTGAATGGTTTTTTTAAATGCTTTCATTCACATTTAATATTATGTATTTCAGTCATATATATTAATTTCCCAAACATACAAACATCTGTAGCCTTCTTACTTGGACCAAGTATTTTGACTTGGCCACGAGTCTTGTTGATTATATTCCTCCTCTCAGTTTCCTTACAGATTCCAGCATATGGACCGAGTGCCTGGAACCTGCACACGTAGTGGAGTGGAACATCATTTTATTTTCTATTCTCATAGCTCTCAGTGCGCTTCAAGTGATTGTTTGCCTCATCAGAGTAGTCACTCAGTTATCCAAGATACTGTGTGGAACCTATTCGGTCATCATCCAGGTAGTAGATCACTAGTAGCACCTGTACCTCCTCCATTTTACCCCCCATTACCCAAGATTCAATGACTCTGGTTGAAAGGTTTTTAGCCTCCCATCTTTTTCTTTCCATTCCTACTGCCCTCAACTAATAGCTCAATTTTTTTTTCGATATTCCAATGTGTCTGTTGGCTTGCCTATGTGGATTGAATCAATGGAATAATTATAAAATCTGCACTCAGTCCTGAATGGTGAAAACAGCACAAGTGTTTTGAACGAGCCACAGTTAGGTGTTTTGTGTAGAAATAACTCAGAGCACAACGAAGTCTTACTATTTATTGAGAATTTCCCTGTTCATAAGATAATTGAAGGCTCACAACATTATCCCATTGAAATAATTACTCTTCTGAATGCTGCTACATTAACCTAATATTCTTTATACTGAATCATTAGTAATTGATTTTAAAGTAGAGAAAGATGTTTTTATCCCTCCCAAACTGCTTCTGCTTCATTTGCTAAAATACTAATGTTAATTTAGTTATGGTTGAAATTGCTAAAACTACCCAGCAAGTCCAGAGTGAAGAGAAATCATGAACGAGTTATCTTGTGTCTTACTTAACAAAAAATAATGTATACCCTTCCTAGTATTTTCAAGTAGATATTTTCCTAATTCATCATGTTTTGAATATGAACTATGAATTTAAGTTGCTACCTGGATCATGGATCATTAATCAAGCCAAATTTACTACTTTATTCATTTTCTTTTCCTTTTTTTATAGCCTGGAATCATTTGAATGACAACAAAAATATTTTCCACTATCAAGATGCCATCCATCTGTCTCATATCTACTGTATAGACCTTAACACAATATTTAAATGATGGTGATTTCTCCATTTGGTGTTTTTTGAGCCTGCTTATAAAATTGATAGTCCTCCCTGAAAGTGCCAACTATGTCACCCTTCAATTTGGAATTTTTTTCTAAGCAATATGTGCCAGGATCTCTAGGAACATCCATATTCTTTGGTCAAACAAATCCATTTCCAATAATCTATACTATGGAACTAAATAAGAATAGAAGATAAAACTTTATGCAAATACAAATAATACAATATTATTTAATATTCTAGAAAATTAGAAGTACCCCAAAGTTAAACTTTAAGGGAAGGACTAAATCAAGAGTAGTACATTAGTTGTAATATTATATAGTCATTACAAATTATGATACACAGTCATTACAAATTATATTTTAAGATTATGAATACTGTTAGTTAAAAAAGCAGATTACAAATTTATGTTTACAGTATAAACATAACCATCCAAGATAAACACCAAATAATCAAAATTTAGGAGAAAAACTCAGTCTAGAAGGATTTACAGAAAAATGTCAACTGTCATTTGTCTGGATGATAGGTGACCCTTCCTACTTTTCTCTATTTCCCAAGTTTTCTTTATCATGTTTTATAATTAAAACATTTTAAAACTCATATTTTTACTATTAAAAATGTTTGCTTTTATCCATCCTTTAAAGATATATGCTTTTTCCACATGTTTTCCCACCATGAGTATCTGTAAACATCATAAAATAATGCTTCAACCCTTCAATAAGGAAAGTATTGAGATAGAAAAGAAAAAAAAGGGGTGCCTGGGTGGCTCAGTCGTTAAGCATCTGCCTTCGGCTCAGGTCATGATTCCCAGGTCCTGGGATCAAGCCCCGCATGGAACCCCGCATGGAACCCCGCATGGAGCCCCGCATGGAGCCCCACATCGGGCTCCCTGCTTGGCGGGAAGCCTGCTTCTCCCTCTCCCACTCCCCCTGCTTGTATTCCCTCTCTCGCTGTCTCCCTCTCTGTCAAATAAATAAATAAAGTCTTTGGAAAAAAGAAAAGAAAAGGCAAAAAAAAGTTATACAAATTTATATAATCTAGCTGAACCTTTAACCTTATTGTCTCACTCCTGAGGATGAGTGTGATGGGCTGTAAGAGGTAGCCTTGAAATAAATGAGCAGTCGAGGACATGATCAATGGGTTAAAAAAAGTGACCATTGACCAGTTGATACCTATGTCATAGGGAGTTACCACTACCTATATTTATAGAAAAAGAAGTTTTTAGTAAAACATTTAGAATCTTTCTATCTATACCCTATACTTACCATGACCTACTTGAGAACAGCAGCTATGTTATATATTTTCCCATTCTCCTTAGGACATAGCACAAAGAAGTATAGTAGACACTCAATGTTGGATATTTATGCCAGGCCCATCTGCCCTTCATGGCTGCTCTGCTGAACACCTGTCTTCATCATAGGCCCCACTGGGCCATAACACTTCTGCCACTTCCCTGTTTCTCTCCTCCATGAACATTGTCAACAATGCTCTGTCAATACCTGCTCTGTGCCAAAGCTGGACAGCAGCCTGGGAGAAGAAGGAAAAATGCTTCTTTCCTTGGCACCTGCTCTGCCCACATCCTCCTTTAAAGGAAGCTGCCCTGACTGCAGCCTTTGCTGATGTAAGTGTCTTGAAAGCAAGCCATGTTGTATATCAGATGACCGCCATGCCTGGACCCAGCCAAAAGAACAGGGATGGGCACCCAAGCCATGGGCAGCCTATTGTCGCCCTACTAGCTCTGACTTAGCCAAGAGTGAAACACCATCCAAATGAGATTCGTGGTCATTCTTGCTTGAGAATTTGAACTCAAGGAAGCCAAGAATAAAGCAACCCAATCATTGCTGTCAGGAAAATAATTAAAGGATGAGAAAAGACACCAACATACAGAGAGTATCTGATTACTCCACCCAGCCCATAAACGTCATATTTATCATCCACCTTTCTTAGTTCTCCCAATGACTCCTTTACCTTCTGGTAAACAGACTTCTGGCAGGTCAACCCCACCAGTTTGTCTGACACACCTAGACTGTCTCAACCTTGTTTAGATTCAATATGGCACCATGCCTTGAGTGGACCATGAGCAGATGTCAGCTGAACGACTCCACCCCAGAACTGGAAACATTGCCTGAGTACAGGGTTGCAGCCAAATGCAGTAGAATATTTGTATCAGTAAATTAAATATTAACACAGCAACCCCACATTTTTTATTTAAAGAGCATCTGCTAATAAGGCAGTTTTAAGGAAAAAAGCTGGATACAAATCTATGTGTGCACTGTGAGCCTAATTTTTTAATAACCATATGATTACATGTAGACATGTGCAAACCTTCAGATACAGACAAAAAAAGACTGGAACAATACCTAAATGTCAGTAGTTAATAATTATCCCCTAATGGTGGGATTGTGACCCATGTTTCTTCTCTCTACATTGTTCTATATTTTCAAATTTTCATTTGAAAGTGTGTTCCTTGAATAATGAGAAAAAATAAATACCATTTTAAAAGGAAGTAGTCTCTCATCCTTTTTATAAAATCTGCTTAAGGAGCTTAAAATAGAAAAGCACTAAACATGAAGGTAAGTGTGTGATAGTCCTTTTTCTTGTTCTTTTCATTTTCTCATTCTCAGAGAGACCGAATATTGCTAATTCTAATTGAGAATGAATTCTATTTTATGCATTTATTTTTTATATTTGCTATTTCTCTCTTATTTCCCTTACTTCTCTCTCACTGTAATTTTTCTAACTTCTTAAATTGAATGCCTAGCTTATTAATTTCAAACTTTCTTTTTTTCCTTAAAATAATCATTTAAGACTATACACATTTTATTTAAGTGCCAATTTGGTTGCATCTCCCAAGTTTCAATATGTTATATTTTCCTTATTATTTAGTTATAAATTTTTCTACTTTTCTTTAGGATTTATTTTTCCATCTATGTGTTTTTAAATGTGCTTTAAAATTCTCAAATATATGAGTTCGGGTTTTTAAAAAAATAATCCAATCAATAAATCGGCAGAAGACATGAACAGACATTTTTCCAAAGAACACATCCAAATGGCCAACAGACACATGAAAAAGTGCTCAACATCGCTTGGCATCAGGGAAATACAAATCAAAACCTCAATGAGATACCACCTCACACCAGTCAGAATGGCTAAAATTAACAAATCAGGAAACGACAGATGTTGGCAGGGATGCGGAGAAAGGGGAACCCTCCTACACTGTTGGTGGGAAGGCAAGCTGGTGCAGCCACTCTGGAAAACAGTATGGAGGTTCGTCAAAAAGTTGAAAATAGAGTTACCCTTTGACCCAGCAATTGCTCTACTGGGTATTAATCCACAGGATACAAATGTAGTGATCTGAAGGGGCACCTGCACCCCAATGTTATAGCAGCAATACCCACAATAACCAAACTATGGAAAGAGCCCAGATTTCCATCGACATCTGGTATACACACACACACACACACACACACACACACACACACACACACACAAGGGAATATTACTCAGCCATCAGAAAAATGAAATCTTACCATTTGCAAACTGAGGGTTCTAGAGGGGCGGGGGGTCGGGGAATGGGTTAGCCCAGTGATGGGTATTAAGGAGGGCACGTATTGAATGGAGCACTGGGTGTTATACGCAAACAATGAATCATGGAACACTCCATCAAAAACTAATGATGTAATGTATGGTGATTAACATAACAATAAAATAAAAACAATTCACAGTAAAAAAATTGATTTCCAACTTAATTGTATTGTGATTATACAATGTGGTCTATATGATTCTGATACTTTGAACATTTTTAAAACATGTTTTATGGTTACTATTTGTAAATATTTTATGTACTTTAAAAGTGCATATTTTTCCAAATATTGGGTGCAAGATTCTATGGTGTCCATTAGGTGAAGTTGTTAATTTTGTTGTTCAGAGCCTCAGTATCTTTCCTTTTGGTTGTTTGCTTGATCTATAGTATCCATGAAGATTATATGGGCGTATATTTGTATACTAATTTGTATAATCTTATTTACATATTATATATTTATGTATCTCAGATATGTGTATCATATATATATGTGTGTATATATATATATCTCAGAAAACAGTGTTTGGCACATGGATGTGATTTATAAGTCTGTAACATAGTGGTTTAAAGATGGTTCAAAGATGGTTTAAAGTGGTTTAAAGATGTACTCTGGAGTCAGAATGCTCAGATTCAAATCGGGACTCTGCCTTATTAGTTGTACAATCCTAGTCAAGTTTACTTACAGTATCTGTGCCTCAGTTCCTGAATTTGTAAAGGAGGAATAATAAGAGAGTGTGTGAGCCTGGGTGGCTCAGTCAGTTAAGCAGCTGGCTCTTGATTTCAGCTCAGATCATGATCTCAGGGTCCTGAGATCAGCCCCATGGGTCAAGCCCCACACATCTGGCTCTGTGCTGAGCATGGAGCCTGCTTAAGATTCTCTCTCTCCTTCTCCCTCTGCCCCCACTCCCCTTCTAAAAAAATAATATTAAAAAAATAATAGAGGTGTTATGCAGATTGTGAGTTGGTACATATAAAGCTCTTAGAACCCGGGTGACTGAAATTAGAACTCAGTGTAGCTGGAGCAGATTTGGGATGGCTGAGACCTGGAAATACCACAAATATAACAGAAGGGGAAGGGAGTAAAGGAATGTCCTACAGTTCTAGGGAGAAGATAGGGTCAGAAGTCTGGGGAGGGAAAGTAGGCAGAGGTAAGAGGCAGGCATTTCTAGGCTAGACAAAGTGCAAGATAGGCCTGCACTTCCTTTTGTCACATATTTGGAGAATGTAAACATAATAGCTGTCAGAATCAGGTTCCTGACTGGCTCAATGGGTTAAGCGTCTGCCTTCAGCTCAGGTCATAATCCCAGGGTCCTGGGATCGAGCCTTGCCTTGGTCTCCTTGCTCAGCAGAGAGCGGGCTTCTCTCTCTCCCTCTGCTGCTCCCCCTGCTTGTGCTCTGTCTCCTTCTCTCTCTCTCTCTCTCTCTGTTAAATAAATAAATAAAAATAAAAATAAAGAATCAGGTTCCTAAAACCTCAGCCTCTGGCCTATATACTTCCATCCCACTGAAAAGCCACAAGGAAAGGGGGCAACTCAAGGGTGCTATTATGAAAACCCTAACTATTTATATTCAGAATGACTCTTGCCAGTTCTACTTCCTGCTTTGTGAGATGAAACTGAGAATTAGGGACAAGATCCCAGTCTCAGAGGAACGGGGGTACTTGGTAGGAAACTGAGGCAAGAAGTCAAGCTTTAGTGTGTAGTTGGGCGGGTGGGGGCAGGGCACAAAAGAGCCTGGCCACTGAGATCCTTTTATTAGATGTGGTGCCTGGCCACTGCGGTCAGAGCCAACCCAAGACTGACCCAGGGAAACATAACCAATTCAAGTCCAGTGTTTTTTCTGCATTAATATGAAAACACACACACACATCTAATTTCACTCCTGTCTAAAATCACACTGAATTTATAATAAAGATTTTTTAAAAGACATAAACCAACAAATATGCAAAGATCAGGAGAGGAGACAACAGCAATAGAATTGTGGAAGCTACAAAGCATACTGATAAAACATAACTGACAAAACCAACCCATGAAACATGAAAAGCCCAAGCTCTGGGAGTCAGGGTGAGGAGCAGAGAGCCAGCATAATTTACATGTCAGAATCTTCAAAAGACTCCCAAAAGGATAGCACCAGATTCATCTGGAACTGGGAGTAAAGGAAGAGCAGCACTAAAACAAGAAGGACTGAGTGACTCCCTGTATCCCTTCTCCTCTCTATGACACTAGAAAGTGGCAGACATTTTAAAGTTCATTCTCTGGAAAAGGTAAAATAGAGGGTCTCTGAATTGGAGGCAACTAAACTCACCAAAGATATGGACACTGCAGCAAAATCAGAGATATTAAGTGACTGGTGCATCTTGAATGAGGAACGCTGAGAGACACCTGCCCCAAAACCCTTTAATCCACTCAGATATCAGAATACTGGTAGCCAGCATTTTACCTTCCAAGTTGGAGCCTCTTGTAGGGAGTCTGGCCAGTGCAAGAGGGAAAACTTAGATACTGATTGTGGTAGGCTGAATAATAACCCCCCAAAATGTCCATGTCCTAATCCCGGGAGCCTGTGAATATGTTGCCTAGAAATGGATTTTGCAGATGTGAATAATTAAGTATTTTTAAATGGGGGAGATTATCCAGGCAAATCCAATGTAATCACAAAGGTCGTTATGGAGGGAGACAAGAATATCACGTTCAGAGAGAGAAGATACAAGTATAGGAACAGAAATTGGACAGGGGAGAAGCTGCTACACTTCTGGCTTTGAAGATGGAGGAAGGGGATCAATCAAGGAATGAAGGCAGCCTGTAGAAGCTAGAAAAGCTCATCTAGAGCTTCCAGAAGGAACTCAGGCTTGCCAACATCTTGATTTTAGTCCAGTGAAACTGATATTGGACTTCTACACTCCAGAACTGTAAGATAATAAACTTGTGTTGTTTTCTGTCACTAAGTTTGTAGTTATTTGTCACCACAGCAATAGGAAACTAATATAGTGACATTTGCAATTCTTCAACAAATAGCTCACCCAGTTTACCCAACAGTGAGGTTCAGAGTCAATAAGCCCTACACACACACTCAACTTGCAATCAGCTCTTCCCTTCATTCATAATCATGAGCAGATAGACAAGGGTCCCCACAAAGCTAAGGAATGCCTCTTACATGAAAGATAGAGACTAAAGCAAGTATAAACAAACACTGATTTGGAGGAAACAAACTTGGAAAGAAGAAAACCTTAAAAAATATATATCATGAATTCCTCACAAAGATAATTTCTGTGTTCATGAGAAAAGACAGGAATGCTATTTAAAAAGAAGCATTCAAAGAACAGCAACAACAACAAAAAACTCTTAGAAATTAAGAATAAGATAGCATAAATGAAAAACTCAGTAGAAGATTTGGAAAATGAAGTCAAGGAATCACTCAGAGACTAGAGCAAAAAGAATAAGAATTTTTTTTTAATGGAGCAAAGACTAAGGAAAATTAGAAAACCAGTCAGTCTAAGAAGTCAAGACCAAATAATATGAATTTCTAGAAAGAGATAACAGATAAAATGGAGACAGAAATAATTTTAAGATTTTATTTATTTATTTATTCATTTATTTATTTTAGAGAGAGTGAGAAAGAGCATGCATGAGTGGGGAAGGGGAAGAGGGAGAGGAAAAGAATTTCATGCAGACTCCACACTGAGCGTGGAGCCTGACTTGGGGCTGGATCTCACGACCCTGAGATCATGACCTGAGCTGAAACCATGAGTCGGATGCTTAACCAAGCCACCCAGGTGCCCCCTGTAAGAAATAATTTTAATGCAAGAAAAAACCTCATGAAACTGAAGAGCATGAGTATCCAGATAGAAAAGGTATACCAAATGAAGTTTTAAAACCTCTGACTGAAAGAGGATATTCCATAACCTTCTGGATAAAAAAAGAACAGCTCACATAGAAAGTATAGGGAATCATACTGGCTTTGAACTTCTAAACAGCTAAATTAGAGAAAGACTGGGGCAATGCCTTTTACATTTTGAAGGAAATTATTTCCATGACACATGACATTTTCTGATGAGTAAGTTCTCAAAATATCACCTTCCCAGGAAGCTCCTGGAGAACACACTCCACCAAAATGCGAGAATTCTCCCTCCACAAAGAGGAAGAAGTAAGGTTCAGGAAACAGGAGATAGATTACAGAGGAGAGCTTAGGGGAATTCCCAGAAAGAAGGAAAAGAGTGTCCCAGAGTAACACCTGCTCACCAGGTGTAGAGCAACCAGTCCCCAAGCAGTAGGACTTGAGAGACAGATAGGTCAAGGGCAAGAGCCCTGCTGCAAATGTACCATCCTTTTAACTTAAGGACGGCATGACTGGGTGAGATTTTTATCTCTACTTGGTCTAGCTTCACCAGTGCTGCTGATGTTCCTGATCTCCCTTCTGTTGTCCACCATTTGCATGGGCTGAGGACACTCACTTCACTCTTCGGGACTGTTCCCCAGCCCACTCCCAAGGGCGGGCAGGCCATGGGAACCACACTCATTTGCACTGTTGCCTCTTTTCTAACACAGACAAGTTTATGTTTGCTATTATTTTTTTCTTCTTCAAAAGTAAATAACATATTGTTTGGGGGCCTGAATCTATCAAGTCCACAATGGTGGAAATCTCATGGAGGAATCTTTTTGTTTTTTAAAAGATTTTATTTATTTATTTATTTGACACAGAGAGAGAGAGAGGGAGAGAGAGAGACAGTGAGAGAGGGAACACAAGCAGGGGGTGTGGGAGAGGGAGAAGCAGCCTTCCCGCCGAGCAGGGAGCCCGATGCGGGGCTCGATCCCAGGACCCTGGGATTATGACCTGAGCCGAAGGCAGATGCTTAATGACTGAGCCCCATCATGGAGGAGTCTTTTGTTAGCTCCTCCGAACTGGAAAATGAGGCTCCTTGGAGCCTTTGGTGTTCTTTGTTATGACAGGGCAAGTCTCACTGCTCTGCCTCTGAGTTCTAGACCTACTCTTCACCTATTTTGGCAGAGGCAGTAGTACCCAGCCCTAGGGATAAGGGCAGGAAGATTGAAGAAAAACATTTGCAAGAATCCTGGAGGCAGTTCCTGGTATCGTGGGTCAGTTTCTATAATGTCATAAACCCCTAAGGATCAGTTCTTTGGATCTGAAGATCTGAAAGGATAGCCAAGGGGAAAGAGTAAGACAGGCTCAAAGAGTTCAGGGACCCAGGTAAGGTTACTTTCATTAATTATAGGTTTTTTGGAACTCAGTGATTAGAGATAAGGTTTGATCCCTTATGTTAGTAAGAGTTATAAGCCACTTGGGTGGCTCAGTCAGTTAAGTGTCTGCCTTTGGTTGAGGTCATGGTCCCAGGGTCCTAGGATCGAGCCCCCCATCAGGTCCTTGCTCAGCAAAGAGTTTGTTTCTCCCTCTGCCCCTCCCTGCACCACTCCTGCTCTCTCAAATAAATAAATAAAATCTTAAAAAAAGAGAGAGAGTTATGAATGAATGATAGTAAAATCATTGAGTAAAACTATGTTTGGGGAATAAGACATTCACTCAAATGTCACCTTTGAAATTACTTATAAATTACAAAGGGGGAAAAGATACCTTTTGAATGGAGACATCTGACATCACCTTCTCTAAGTGACCCAACTGAGTGGAGCAGACATGTCAGTGCCTCTCGCATTTCCCCCTGGTTCACCCTATAGGGCTTCTGCAGATAGTCCAAATACAGGCAGATGACTTTCTGCATTTCTCTACCTGAATATATTCTCTGGGTGTAGGAGCATGCTTGCACAGCAGATGGGAAGGCCAGAAGTGCCTAGGAGTCAACAGCCCAGCAGTGACCCTCCAGTGGTAAATTCCATACCCTCCTTGCTCTTCAATAGGACAGTTCTGAGGGGTTATTATTACCAAGTTTCTCAAAGAATCCCCAGCCTGACTGAGCCCCAGTTACCCACAGCATTAACTCACTCACTTTTTGGCTTCTCTCCCTTTCCTGCTTCACTTCCCAGTGCCAATTAAATGTAAATATTGGAGCACTTTCAAGTCATTGAAAGTAACAGAGAACTACTCAAATTACACACAAGGTCTTGACAAATAAGGATCTGGCAGAGTTAGGTTAGCAAATGTTTGAAGAAATGTCAAATTGTGAGAGGTTAAATGTGTCAAAAGAATAATTTGAGTATGATAGATTTAGAGATGCCCTTAGGATTCCCTTCAATATTTAGGCAAAATGACCCTCCCTGTGAAGGTGCTAAATATATCAAAAGTGAAATGAAGGAGTCTACATTGTGCTCTCTTAAAGCTTTGTCAACAAAAATGATAACATTTAAATCCAAGTAACACTTGATTTGTCTTAGCTTCATCCTAAGATTTGGTGCAGACTTATAGGACCAATCTAAATTGTGTTAAATATTAGATGAAACCATGTGAAACTCATCTTTATAAATCAAAAAAGTAGGATTTCAACTGATACAAAGTAAAATAAGCTTATTCTCTTAATTGGTTTCATTTCTAACAATAAAATACTAATCAAGTATTTTATTTCCAGTTTCAAATGGATTTACTTTAGGTGGCCATGTTTCAGTAACAATGATCTTTGGTTATTTTATCTACATTTGGGTTTACAATGTCATTTGGAGGGCAGAGGTGGAATGCATCCACCACTCAGAAGACTACTTCATTGGGAGAAAAGTCATCCTGAGGTCCAAAGGATGAATTACAAATTAATTTTTGCCATCAACCCACTTTTTTTTAGCTGATAGCAGCTGAAGAGTTGTGAATGTGACACAGTGTAACTGTCTTAATAAGAAACACACCAAGACGGTGCATATTCTAGTGAACACAGATATTCTCAAAGTCATCAACCTGGGAGATTACATAGACATTTTCACAATAAGGTTATGGTTCCAAATAGTTGTTGGGTCTTCTCTTCTGGTCGCCCTAAAATTCTGTGGCAACAGTTTTTTTTATAGTTAAATTTATTTATTTTTAATTTTTTTAATTTAAATTCAATTAATTAACATACAATGTCTTGTTAGTCTCAGACGTAGAGGTCAGTGACTCATCAGTCTTATACAATACTCAGTGCTCATTATATCACGTGCCCTCCTTAATGTCCATCATCCAGTTACCCCATCCCCTCACCGTCCTCCCCTCCAGCAAACCTCAGTTTGTTTCCTGATTGTCTCTTATGATTTGTCTCCCTCTCTGCTTTCATCTTGTTTTCTTTTTTCCTCTCTTCCCCTATGAGCCTCTGTTTTGTTTCTTAAGTTCCACACATGAGTGAGGTCTTATGATAATAGTCTTTCTCTGATCTACTCATTTTGCTTAGCATAATACCCTCTAGTTCCATCCATGTCATTGCAAATGACAAGATTTCATTTTTTGATGGTTGAGTAGTATTCCATTGTGTATATATACCACATCTTCTTTATCCATTCATCTGTCAAACGACATCTCGGCTCCTTCCACAGTTTGGCTATCGTGGACATTGCTGCTATAAACATTGGGGTGCAGGTGCCCCTCCAGATCACACTACATTTGTATCTTTGGGGTAAATACCCAGTAGTGTAATTGCTGGGTTGTAGGGTAGCTCTATTTTCAACTTTTTGAGGAATCTCCATACTGTTTTCCAGAGTGGCTGCACTAGTTTGCATTTCCAACAGTGTAAGAGGGTTCTCCTTTCTCCACATCCTTGCCAACAACTGTTGTTTCCTGAATGGTTCATTTTAGCCATTCTGACTGGTGTGAGGTGGTATCTCCTTGAGGTTTTGATTTGTATTTCCCTGATGCCAAGTGATGTTGAGCACTTTTTCACGTGTCTGTTGGCCATTTGGATGTCTTCTTTGCAGAAATGTCTGTTCACATCTTCTGCCCATTTCTTGATTGGATTATTTGTTCTTTGGGTGTTGAGTTTGATGAGTACTTTATAGACTTTGTATACTAGCCCTTTATCTGATATGTCATTTGTACATATCTTCTTCCATTCCGTCAGTTGTCT
Source organism: Callorhinus ursinus (assembly GCF_003265705.2). Lineage (NCBI taxonomy): Eukaryota > Metazoa > Chordata > Mammalia > Carnivora > Otariidae > Callorhinus > Callorhinus ursinus. Next base: position 103,935,936 of record NW_027397063.1, read on the forward strand.
TTTGGTTTTGTCAACTGCTTCCTTGGCTGTGCAAAAGATTTTTATCTTGATAAAGTCCCAATAATTCATTTTTGCCTTTGTTTCCCTTGCCTTTGGAGATATGTCTAGCAAGAAATTGCTGCAGCCAAAGTCAAAGAGGTTGCTGCCTGTGTTCTCCTCAAGGATTTTGATGGATTCCTGTCTCACATTTATTTTGAGTTTATTGCCACAGACTGCAAGGATGTTTCAACATCCTTTCATCCATTTTGAGTCTATTTTTGTGCATGGTGTAAGGAAATGATCCAGTTTCATTCTTCTGCATGTGGCTGTCCAATTTTCCCAACACCATTTGTTGAAGAGACTGTCTTTTTTCCATTGGACATTCTTTCCTGCCTTGTCAAAGATTAGTTGACCATAGAGTTGAGGGTCCATTTCTGGTTCCCTTGATCTATGTGTCTGTTTTTTTGTCAGTACCATACAGTCTTGATGATTACAGCTTTGTAATAGAGCTTGAAGTCTGGAATTGTGATGCCACCAGCTTTGGTTTTCTTTTTCAGCATTCCTCTGGCTATTCAGGGCCTTTTCTTGTTCCACACAAATTTTAGGATTATTTGTTCCAGTTCTGTGAAAAAAGTTGATGGTATTTTGATAGGGATTGCATTGAATGTGTAGATTGCTCTAGGTAGGGTAGACATTTTAACAATATGTGTTCTTCCAATCCATGAGCATGGAATGTTTTTCCATCTCTTTATTTCTTCCTCAATTTCTTTCATGAGTGTTCTATGGTTTTCCAAGTCCAGATCCTCTGCCTCTTTGGTTAGGTTTATTCCTAGGTATCTTACGGTTTTTTGGTGCAATTGTAAATGGGATTGATTCCTTGATTTCTCTTTCTTCTGCTTCATTGTTAGTGTATAGAAATGCAACTGGTTTCTGTGCATTGATTTTATATCCTGCGACTCTGCTGAATTCCTGTATCACTTCTAGCAATTTTTTGATGGAGTCTTTTGGGCTTTCTACATAGAAAATCATGTCATCTGCGAAGAGCGAGAGTTTCACTTCTTCTTTGCCAATTCAGATGCCTTTTATTTCTTTTTGTTGTCAGATTGCTGAGGCTAGGACTTCTAGTACTATGTTGAACAACAGTGGTGAGAGTGGACGTCCTTGTCATGTTCCTGACCTTAGGGGAAAAGCTCTCAGTTTTTCCCCCATTGAGAATGATATTTGCTGTGGGTCTTTCATATATGGCTTTTATGATATTGGAGTATGTATCCTCTATCCCTACACTGTGAATAGTTTTAATCAAGAAAGGATGCTGTACTTTGTCAAATGCTTTTTCTGCATCTATTGAGAGGATCATATGGTTCTTATCCTTTCTTTTATTTATGTAGTGTATCACACTGATTGATTTGCAGATGTTGAAACATCCTTGCAATCTGTGGCAATAATTTTTTTAATTTTTTTTTAAAATGGCAGTTACTCATCCACTGAAGATAGGTTGATTTTAGTAATGTGGTAAGTAAATAAGCCAGGCAATATATTTGAGAATACAAACAAGAAATGGGGTTTGTGTTTTTGTCTGGCCATGCTTTCTTTATGTGTGGTTCTACCATCAGCCACAGACACTCCTCATTCATTATACTGCCCTATTTTATAAATGTCATTACCCCCCTAGTGACTGGCATAAGGCTGGGCACATAAAAACTCTCCATAAGCATCTGCTGAATGTTGAATAAATAAGTGAAGACATGACTTCCTATTTATGAGTGTCATTCACATGTACCGTGAAGTAGAAATGGCTCATAGTTAGTAAACAAAAGGGGCAAAAAAATTTTTTCCCAATACAGTTTTCTATTAATTCCACCATTTTATATCTCAGAATATCTCTGAGCTGTACCAGACTTCCTCAGTACCTCCCCCACAAAAGTCCTTGATTGCTCCTAAAAGCAGGAGTGGGGGCTCTGCTAGTTTTGGTTAATCTGGCTATTTAAAATTGTTCTGTTTTCTTTGAAGAACTTTGATTTACAAAATCACTGTTTGCTCATTCTTACAAATACTAAGGGAACTTGGACAGGCAGGACTAGCCAGCATTGTATTGTCATAGCAGGAAAAAAAAGTTTACTCATGCACGGTTGTATGATATTTGCACCTGAAAATAGGAAGTAGGAATATTCTGAAGAATCTGCAACGTGGTGTCCACAGGGCCACCAGGTCCTAGTTCCATCAGGTCCTTATCTTATAACTTAGTCTGAAAACCATCAGCAAAGTAGATAAGATAGTGAAGCAGAGTGACATTCAGGTTTGTGGATATGGAAAGATCCTTTAAAATAATCTGGCACAACAGTTTGTATTGAAAAGGAAAATGCTTGAAGTACAGAGAGGATAATCCACTTTCTCAACATAGCACATTTTTTGTGAACTTGAGCTCTGGAGCCCAAATACCTGGGTGTTCAAATTCTGGCTCTGTCTTTCACCAGCTGTGCAGCCCTGGGCAGAAGTTTTTTTCTTTCTTTTTTTTTTTAAGATTTTATTTATTTATATGAGAGAAAAAGAGAGCACAAGCAGGGGGAGGGGCACAGGGAGAGGGAGAAGAAGACTCCTGCTGAGCAGGGAGCCCAATGTAGGGCTCGATCCCAGGACCCTGAGGTCATGACCTGAGCTGAAGGCAGATGCTTAACCGACTGAGCCAATCAGTCGCCGCCTGGGTGGGAGTCTTGCCTTCTCCCTGCTTTAGTTGTCTCACTTTCAAGGTTATAGAGATTAAATGAGTTAAACTCATGAAGTGCTTAACACATAGAAAGCACTCCAAAATTGTCATTATTGTTGCTGCTACTGTTTTTCCAGGTCACATAGCCAGTTTCAGGGTATCCTACCATGCATTCATTCAACAAATATTCATTAGGCACATACTTTGTGCCGAACACAGTTCTAGGTGCTTAGGGATACATCAACAAACAAAACCAACAAAATTTTGTGCCCTTATGGAGCTTACATTTTAGTATAAAGAGACACACAATAAATTATAAACCTGATAAAGAAGAAGATTGTATAGTAACTTGGAAGATACGTGCTGTGGACAGAAGGAAAAGTAGAAGGGAATCCCATGTGCGAGGGAGAAGAGAAGTGGAGCAGGTGTTGCTATTAAATCATATAGTCAGGGTAGCCCTCATTGAGAGGGTGACATTTAAATTAAGACCTGGTGGAGATGAAGAAGGGAGCCATGAGGATACCGGAGGGGAAGTGTTCAGGCAGAGAAAAGAGTCAGTGCCAAAGCTTTCTGTTGCAGGTGGGGCTGGTAGGTCCGAGAAGCAGCAAGGAAGCAAGCCTGGTCAGAGCAGAGCGAGTGAAGGAGAGAAGAGTGGAGATGGGAGAAAAGAGGTAATGTAATGGGAAGTGAAGTCATTAAGGAGCTTTGAAAGCCATAGAAGGGATCTTATACTGCAGGAAACAGGGAGTCATCGCAAGACTTTGAGAAGAGGAGTGACCTGATGGAATTTATGTTTTTAAAGGGTCACTCAGGCTCCTGTGTTAAGAACAGACTGGAGGGAGGCAAGAGTAGAACAGAGAAACTATTTAGGAGGCTCTTACAGTTCCTTGGAGGGACACAATTGTGGCTTGAACCAGGGAAATATCCGTAGAGGTGGTGAGAAGTGGCTGGATTTTAGGTTATACTTTGAACAGGTGGCAGACTGGTTGTGAAACGTGAGAAAGAGAGGAGCTAAGGATGAATCCAACATTTTTGACCTGGCTTTATTCGAGGACTGGAGGTGCCATTAACTGAGATGAAGAAGGCAGTGAATGGAATGAATGGCTTTAGGAGGATGAGCAAGATCATTCCAGTTTAATAATTCTTATTCTCGTTTCTCTGTAGGGAAGATACTTTCCTCTTCCTAGCTTCTTTCAAGATTTTCTCTCTAGATTTGTTCTTTTGTGGTTTGAATATGATATGCTTAAGTATAGGGCTTTGTTTTTGTTTTTTGGTATTTATTCTAGCATTTGTTCTCTAAGCTGCTTGAATTTGTAGTTTGGTATTTGTCACTAATTTTGGAAAGTTCTCGGTCGGTCCTTATTATTTCAAATATTTATTTTACTCCATTTCTTTCATTCTTCTCCTTCTGGCAATCCAATTTTGTTATAGCTTTTGAAATTATCCCATAGTTCCAAGATTGTGTGTGTGTGTGTGTGTGTGTGTGTGTGTGTGTGTGTTGTTTGTTTTTTGTTTTCATTCTTTTTTCTCTTCGCATTTCACTTTCGGAAGTTTCTATTGACTGCTCTTGAAGCTCATTGATTCTCTCCTTGGCTGTGTCCAGTCTAATGAAGCCTCAGAAGCACCTTTATTCCTATTACAGTGTTCTTTGATTTCTAGCATTTTCTTTTGATTCTTTCTTTTAGAATTTTCATCTCCCTACTTGCATTACTTCTCTAATGGGTTTAAGAAACGTTGTTGATTTCCAGTTTGTCGAGTGCTTCTTGTTATAAGGATGGCAGTGATGACTTCCAAGCTCCTAACATGTTGGAGCTAAGAATGAAAGTCTTAGAAGTTCATATCTGGGCATGTTGAGTTTGAGGTGTCTATTAGGTTGTTGCTATGGAAAGTATGGTTCATGGACCTGCAGCGCTGGCATCGCTAGGGAGCCAGCACAGAAATGCAGAATATTGGGCTCCACCTCAGACCTACAGACTCAGAATTTGCATTTTGAAAGACCCTCAGATTTTTCTGGGGATTCATATGCACATAAGTGTTTGTGAAGTGCTGTACTAAACAGCTAAGTGAAGATGTCGAGTAGACCACCGTATATACTGGAATTAGGCAGAGAGGTCCAGGTTGGAGAGATACATTCCTGAATTTTTGTCATGTTGATAATATTTTAATAGTAGCCATGTTATGGATTTTTTTTCCCTAGGGGAAATTAGTGTCAGTACACTCTAATCCAACCACAGGACTACGCCTATAATTGACTAAGTTGTGTTTATTGCTTGTTGCAATGAAAGACAACACATACCATAGAGAATCACAAAGTATCTCGGAAAGAAGTTGTTACAAAGGATTTACAGGATTGGTGCTTGTGTTAGGTGTTTTGAGGGATGTTTAAGGAAGCAGGGCTTTGCTCTGGATTGGATGCAGGAGGGTCGATTCTATGATTGGATGTCTTAAATCTTATCTATAAGTCAGGAGGAACAAAGCCAAGCTAAAGCTACAATTGGTGAAGAAGCATTAGTCAGTTACAGCCAGGATAAGGGAATGCTTGGTTATTTTAAAGGTTTGGACAATGTTCATGTTCCTCCTGTGTGTTCAGACATTATTTTGGAGTGGACCTATTTTTGTCTTGACTCATTGTGCTCACAGTGGTGTAGTCTGATGTTAGAGTTCAGGAAATTTTATGTCCAATAGGAGAAGAACACCAGGGTCTAACTGTGAGTCCCAGGACAAGGCCCAGCTGATAGTATCAGGCCAGCTCCAAATATCAGGGCCTGCTTTTCTCTTTCCTCTTGGTCCTCAGCATTTCCCACTCTTTCTTTCTATGCCTTGTTCTGTGGGCATCTGGTCCCTCATGGAGTCTACCCCATACTGTAAAAGCTTGCAGTTTACATAGATCCAACCTGAGAAGGACACAGGGCTCTAGCCTAAGTGTACCTATCTGCCCCGGCTGCCTGTTGCTCTACTTATTTAAACTCTTCTGATCTGGTTGATAGTTGCCCAGAGTTGCCCAGAGTAGGAGGTGGGGAGTTTAGTAGTAAGAACATCCACCAGGCTTTAAGGTCTGGGTTTAAATTTGACAATAACACCTACTTGCTTTGGTCAGTTCTTTAAAACCCCCAAGTTCTAGTTTCCTCAACTATCAAAAGAACTTAATGAAGTTTCCTTTCAGGATTTGCCGACACAATTAGAGTTACTGTTTAGAAAGTGACTAAGGACCATCTGACTTTCAACAAATAGTTGAAACAGAAGAAACTTGGCAGAAGAAACAGAAAGAATGGAAATGGATGTAAATGTTGCTAACATCTTCCTCATTGTCTTTAAACTCCCCATCCTGTTCCCACATCATTTATATCCCATTGGTCTGCTTTGTTGGAAGATACAATTAGAGTTACATGCTCAGAGCAAAACTTAGCATTTAGTGATAATATGGAAGTATACGCACTTAAATTATGGAAGCCAATTAATAAGGTCACACAGAAGAAACATTTGATTTGGAATCCAGGGATTTCTGTTTGAACCCTGGCACCATAACTTGGAAGTGTGCATCATGCAGTGATTTCCTAGACTTTCTGAGTTTTAGATACTTCATTTATTAAACAGGTGTGAGAGTTGAGGTGAAGGAGAGTGTTTTGAAGATGACATTTTGAAGAATAATTTTTAAAGGTAATTTTTATATATTGTAAAGCTTTTTTGCAAACATAAGGTACTAGTGTCATTAGAACCTTATGCATATTTTCATGTGCTCTATTTCTTCTTAAACAATTTCCAGCTGTGGAATGGCAAAACCAGGAAGGAATCCAAATTTTCCTCCAAGGTGTTTGAACTTACACCTTTGGGCCAAATTCAACAAAGCTTAGCTAAGTAAGTTGCCTTATGCTCTTGGGCTACAAACCAAGAAAATAGCCAAATAATGGTGACCAACTTGAAATACTGCTGTACCAAAAGACGGATCTATTGAGGTCTATGCAGGAAGGGGACAGAAATTGTCATCTTTCCAAGCCATAAAATATAACATCACCTATGAAAAAGCACTGCCTTCCAATCTCACCCATCCACCGCCACCCTCACACACGCACAAAAAGCCAGTTTTCCTAGTCATTTCTTGAGAAGAACAGTGAGTGTTTACCAGCACCATTTTCATTGTCTTGGGGAGAGGATGCTTAACTTTCTTTGATAGGCTAGAAGGTAAGTCCTCACAGCAGCCAGGAGCTTTAATTGTTACTACCTTTCTGTTACAGATAAGGGGACTTGGGTTCAGAATGATAATGCAACTCGTCCTAAATCACATAGCTAGTATACGGTGGAGTTGGGAACTGGGGATACATCTGCTTGATTTGAATACACTAGACTTTGCACTTCTTGGGGTGCTTACTAAATAAAAAGAAAAAAAAAAGGCAGCTGAGTGGGTTTTCTATTATCCATGTTCCAAAGTAAAATTAATGTTTCTGGGAGGATGAAGAAAGAAGACACAGAATTTCGGGGTACAGGGACATCGGAAAGCCCATTTAAGGAATCCCTCCCCCTGACTGCTGGGTGGTGGGTCTTTCATAACTCCTGGTCTAGGCTACAGTGACAGGGAAGGTCATAAGCTTCTTCCATATACAGAGCTAAATATGTGAGACTAGAGCTTCCAACTATTCCAACCATGGGTCTCCTCCTTGAGGCCAGAGAGGCTGTCCCTAATCCCTCTCTCATGTGAGACCCAGCAGGTCTGATGTGAGTCTTCTCTCCAACCCTTTCAACTGTTTCCCCAAGGTACCACTTGTGAAACCCTTCCTCTTCTTGATTTTCCTGTGGGCAGCTTTTCCACACACCGAGGTCCCTCCAGGCTTAGCTTTTCTGAATTCCTTCCAGCATCTGCTGGTGACATTAAAACCTGCCAAAGCAGTGGACTGTTTACCCAACTTGTTTTTAAAATTCACCTATGAATTCACAAATGTGAATAATTTTTGTGATACAACAGCCTAGAAGTTTTGATTTCTGTAAAATTTAGCAACTATTGCTTATAAGGAAGAATCAGAGTCCCGTTATTTTTTAATCCAAGAAAGAAAAAATGCAAATACTTTGTTGATTTTTTAAAATCAAGTAATATAGAAATGTATCCTCCTTGTAAAAAAATAATTTAAATATAATAATCCTCTCTCTTCTCAGAGCTGTATTTAGTTTGATAGGTACCCTTTTGGGCACCTTCTTAAGTGTGTACAGACATCTGTATGTGCACCCAGGAAAAATATACTTTGATTTTGTGTGTTTTAAAAAATAAATGAATTACATTCATAATAGAAAAAAATGCTACAATTGGAATGAAGGAAGTAGACTTCTAGGCAGTGATATATAAAGGTCTCTAAGACACGTAGTTGAGGAATAAAAGCAAGCTGCAAAATAATACATGTTATATGATTGCCCTGCCTTCAATTTCTAAGTGTGGGTTTCCAAACCTCAATCAGAATACCACTCTAACTGCTGAAAGGCATTGTGGCTTTCCAGTTGTAAAGTCTCAAACAAGACCCAATGGTAATAGGTATCCCAATAAATGATGGTATACAAATCAGTGACAAAGATTCCTGTTCCTTTCCTTACGTACTGTAACTGTAGCCAAGGGACTTTATTTATTTGTTCCTAAAAATTTTAACATTTCTTCCTTGACATTTCTAGAAGATAACACAGAATAAAAAGAAGTAATCTCTAGGATTTATAATCTAATGGTGGTAGAGAAAATACATGTACATTTAAACAACAGTACAAAACTGTGTAGTTGATTACCAGGCCTGGACACAGCTGGTGAATTCAGAAAGAGAGAGGTGTCTACAGGCTGAAATAATCAGGGAGGTCTTCACTGAGGAGGTAAAGTTTCAGGAAGCTTGAAAAATGGGGACAACTTGGAGAAGCTGTGTCCCTAATAAGTCAACTTCCCAGAGGGAAGGGATCCTGTAAGTGAATTATGGAGATGAACGTGGAATATCAGATTAGGGGCAGATTATGGACAGTCTTAAATTTCAAGAAATCTGAGAATAAAAGTATTAAATGACAAGGAATTTAAATTAACATCTAGAGCAACGAATTATTAAAACTAACATGTAATGAAGAATTTGGGAGAACGTGGAGGCTGGAGAATAAATTGGAGATGATTCTTATAACCTAGGAACAGATAGTAATTGTTGGGGGATGGTGTCGGGGGATAATCTGGTAGCCCATCTACCCAGTAATTCAAGCAAGCTCTAATACTGGCCAAGCACCAGTATTCTCAATGGGTTGTGCAACATTTCACTCAGCCTGACTAATGAAAACTAAATGCATTTGGAATGGAAATGACGTATGTGTAGATGAAACATGACGGGCTCTTATGCAACTCCAACTTATGTAAATGGACACAAATAAAGGAAGAAAGCCTGGATTATAAAAGAAAGGCAGGCATCACTCACTTAGACTCTCCAGGATTAAGGTTTGAAAATGAAGGCCCTTTTACCATTAATCTTTCTGGTTTTTATTAGTTATCCAGGTTGGGCAAAAGATAGGCACTACAGCATAGGCATTAAAGAAACCACTTGGAACTATGCTCCTACTGGTAAAAATATGCTCAATGGGAAGCCTTTTTCAGAAGATCAGTAAGTAATACCTTTGCAATGAAAAAGTTACTCTCAGAAACAGAAGTTGGTAATTGTTATTCACTGATAAAATGCTAATGAAGAATTTCCCATCGTTGACCCTTTAAGGGCACATTTGCTATTAGAACTGCTTCCTTTGTTTTCTTCATAGAAATCAGAAATTATTCCTTCTTAGAATTGTCACCACTTTTGCCAACATGGCACAATATTTCAAGGATCATCTCTAATTCTGTGTTTATCATCAATTTTGTTTGTGTGGTTCTCAAGATATAAAATAACACTTTTCCTTCTGATATGGAGGGTATGGCAGAGATTCTAAAATTGCAGCTCTGTTCTTGATTTCTCTTTTCAAGTAATTGGGAGGGAGAAATCTAGTGGTTATGCGTGGGGGTTTGGATTTACCATGTTTGTTGGCCAAAAAGACCCTAAGTTTACCGGCAAATCCACAAATCCGTATAAATAGGTAAACAATTCTAAGTCACTGGGATCGATCTAACGCTTGAGATCTAAAGTGACCTTCAAGTGGGATTAGAAGCCTTTTTGTGGCTCAGTATGGAGAGTTTGGTAAGTCTTGTAAACCAAAATGCCACGCATATTACTTGCTACACTCGTATTTGATTCCTTCATCATAGACCCCACGTTCTCCTTGTTTACACCACCTTTTTTGATTCCCTTCACATTTCCTCCCGTGTCTGAGTTTTGTCTATCAAAATTAGGCTGTAAGGCTTCTTACTTCTAGTTTCAGTTGACTTAACATTTTTTTTCTTTCCTGTCAAACTTTGTTAAGATTCTTTTTGTTTCTTTGTTTATTTTTTACAGAGAGTTTCAGTCCTATAAATTTCTAACACGAAGCCAAGACAGGATAGGATCTGTTTATAAGAAGGCTTTGTATTTTCAGTATACTAATGACACATTTCAAACAATCATTAAAAAACCATCCTGGCTGGGATTTTTAGGGCCGATAATTAAGGCAGAGACTGGAGACATGGTTTATGTTCATGTAAAAAATTTTGCTTCAAGAATGTATAGTTTCCATCCTCATGGAATCACCTACACTAAAGAAAATGAAGGTAAGTGGATCCTTTTTTCTTATATTTCTGAGCTGTTGCTTATGGGAAGTATGAGCCCAAGACCTCAGGGAAAGCAGGGTAATTATGAACTGGGAATAGTTTGGGGTGAATACAGACTCTTATTTTTGATGTCTTTAATGTTTATACCTGACAGCCCTTTTTCAATTTTTCATCTTGAGTAAGTGCCCACCCTTGTGCAATTCTTAGGAAAGAAAACACACTTTTCACTCACAATAATAATAATACAAACTAATGAACATTCATGGCTTACTAGAAAAAGCATGGGTCACATTTTTTTTTTTTTTTGTAAGAGATGCTCATGAGCAAATGTTAGGTTGGCAGAAATACTATTCTACCCCCACCTCATTTCATTTTCTAATAGATGAGGATTAGCTTCTTGAAAGGATCAGTGTCAAGAGAAATCATTATTTTCCAGAAATACTATTCTACCCCACCTCATTTCATTTCCTAATGGATGAGGATTAACCTCTTGAAAACATCACTGTCAAGAAAAATCATTATTTTCCAGACAGTATCTTGTCTCCTACACATCTACACTCACAGCTGCCTAATGGTGTTAGAAAAAGAAAGGGAAGAGAAAGCCAACAAATAAGGTTTTATGTTCACCATGGAGCAGGGGGGTACTCGGAGATGGGTTAAATATGAGAGGTTGGCCATGCTTCAAAGTCTTCTATTGAATGTAAGAACTTTATTCATAGTTATGAGGACTCTAGCCTCAAGAGATAAAGATCTAAGGCAAGAATTCTAGGAAAAGAAGAAAGAAAGAAGAGAAAGGCCCCAGATTCAGAACTGAGGTAATAGCTCAGGGTAATGTAAGCTATGCAGAGGGCCACTTTTGGGCTCCAGTGGTCTACTTGGAGGACACATGGATGCCTCTTGATGCCCTGGGTCCCAAGTCTGAAGAAAATATGGAAGCCCTCTCAGGAGTCTAGGTTTCTGTGTCTGAGGTCTAGGCATATAGTGGATATTCAGTAAATATTTTTGGAATCCATCAATAATGGTGATAATAGTCTGCAATTATACTGCCTATCTCATTCCAGTTTCGTCTAGAAAATAGACAAGCTGGATATTCAAGTGGAAGCCAGCTAAGGAAGAAGAGACAGGAGGCAGGAAAGAGGAGGGGAGAAATGCACACTTGATTCTAAAAATAGAAATTAACATACATTTATGGCTTACTAGAGAAGGCATGAGTCACATTCAAAATACAGTTGCCCAATCGTTACTCTGACCGCAGTGTGGATAATGTTTCCTAGGTGCCCTCTATCCTGATAATACTACGAGCCAGCAAAAGGAAGATGACCGTCTGCAACCAGGGGCACGATATACTTACAAGTGGTTTGTAGACGAAAATCAGGGGCCTGGCCCCAGTGACAGTAACTGCGTGACAAGGATTTACCACTCCCATATAGACGCTTCAAAAGACGTGGCTTCGGGTCTTGTTGGACCAATTCTGACTTGCAAAAGAGGTAATATATTTTTAAAATCTCATTGTAGCAATAGAACCAGAGTAAGTGGGCTCTCCCCCTGCTCTCCTCGTGGAATTTTTCTATCAAATGAGCTCCCCTTTCCTGCCTTAACCTTGATTCTTCAGTCAAGAAAGTAAAGTTGCCCTCTCAGACTCCGAGCACTAGATGGCGATGGTGAGTCCAACACCTCAGTTCAAGTCCAGATTGGTCGCTAGATGGTAGTCAAATCCAGTGAACTTTTCACAAAATGACTGACATCTTTCTCCTATAGAGAAGTGTTAAACCAGCAGGGTTGAAGAAAGTAGGAAGCCGAGAGGCTGTTTGCCTGTTCCTTGCATGCATTGTTCCTTAGAATTCTGTCTGTAGGTGTACAAGATTAAGTTGAATCAGTTAGAATCACCAGTTTATTTCATGGCAAAAATAATTGTTGCAAAGAGCAAGTTTTGTTATTCTTTATGTTTCAGGCACACTGGATGGAGACACCGAAAAATATATCGACAGGTCTTACGTTTTGATGTTTTCCATAACTGATGAAAACAAAAGCTGGTATATCGATGACAATATTAATACATATACTGAATCTGGCAAAGTTAATGCTAACGATTCTGACTTCCAGGAGAGCAATCGCATGCCCTGTAAGATTAAAGAAAGCTTTCTTATTCATCATACCCTATAATTCTAACTTCGGTGATTCTATTTAGTGATTTCCTTTTGTTCAAGTTTGTGTGGTTGAGTTTACATTTTCCAGTTTTCCCTCAAGGTACGCGAGTTGATATGCAAGGCATCTAGTAAATTTTGCTGGTTTGCAGAGTTTCATTGCATGTAAAGTTAGGTAGATGCATTTGTTTTCTAAAGTCTGATCTTGATCAAAAGGAGATGGTAAAAAACAGGAAAGATATAATTTTAAGGTAATAAAATATTTTGGAAGAACAAAAACATAACTGACCAGGTATTTTATGAAAATGTGTTTCTTTAAAAATGTGTTTCTACGTAAGAATTTTTCAGAAAGGCACTCTCATTCTCTCAGTCCCCCACCCTTGTTCTCTTCTTTCCGGGACTTAGCTTCTTTCTATTCTTTTCCCCTCTTCACTGACCTCTGCCCTTCGTTCACTTTTCCTCCTCTTGCCTGTAATTCTTCGTGCTCCTGACACTTCTAATTATATACAGTATTTATGGCCTTTTCATGTTTGAAACACCAATCAAATCCCACGTTAGATTATGCATGAGGATGAAGCTGACACCGCGAGGTTTGTGTAATGAGGAAATGTGCTATAAATGTATAGTATTTGGTCCTCATCTACCGTGTGTGAGACATTAGCACACGTTTGTTTACTTGGCTCAGTCAGGACAGCATGCAACTCCTGCTATCAGGCTCACAAATTCAAGCCCTGCGTTGGGGGTCGAGTTTCCTTAAAAAATAAAAAAATCAAATAAAACATATATTTGTTTTCAGCAATCAACGGATACATGTATGGAAATCTGCCCAATCTCACCATGTGTGCTGAGGACAGAGTCAAGTGGTATTTTGTGGGCATGGGTGGTGTGTTGGACACACACTCCATCTATCTGCATGGACAAACTCTGATATCGCGGAACCACAGAAAGGACACCATTACTGTCTTCCCTGCCTCGCTGGAAGATGCCTTCATGGTGGCCAAGGGCCCTGGAGAGTGGCAGCTGAGATGTCAGATACACGGTAGGGATTTGTGACCTTTACATAACACAGCGTCAGAGAATTTTCAACGTTGCAACCCCTCACAAATACCTTCTCTTCCAAATGATTGAAAGCGATTTCTAGGGAGGTGATGGGGTTGCCTTTTGGAAAGGCAGTGACAGGATCAGAACTGGAACCCGGGTCTCTAACACTTAACTGCATAGTAATGAACACTTCTAGGTATATAGGGGTGCTTTGTTTCATGTGCACAAAAAAAACTTTTATATTTATTAGCCCTCGAGCCTTACAAAAAGCCTGGATGGCAGAGCAGGTATCATTACTGTTTGTTTTTAAGTTGAGGAAACAAGTTTCAAGAGGTTAAAACATGTGTCCAAAACCCTGTAGGAAGAATTGCCAGGAATATTGTGGGACTAAATGATACTAATCCAGAACTCAGGAAACCTTTGTATTTCCGTTTATTTCCCTCTTCAATCACACCCTCCATTGAATCATACGATGGCCAGTTATGAAGTCATTCATCTTTTCTATACTTAAATATGACCAAACTCTACATATAATCATGCACTCTTTTGTCTTACCTTTCGATCGAAAAACACGGTTGTTCTTACAACTGATTCACTTTTCTTTTTTTATACAAAAATGGGTTTACTTCTGGGATCAAACCTGTCTTCTAAGTCTCATACTTTGGTTAGAATCATGCTGCCACTAGTTACGGAAATAACTACACAGCAAGTATTTGTCAGGATTTCCTACGTGCTGGGACCCTCGAGGGCTCTGGGGAAAAAGGAGAACCACTCGCAGCTACTGCAGCTGGAGGACTGAGTTTAATGGTGAAAAGTTTCTCACTTAGAAAGGAATATCATTTTCAGGTGAAAATGGACACTCAATCCCACTCTTCTTATTTCCTGACTTTGCAGATGGTGTCTTCGAGCCAGGTCTGGCCCTCAGCTCTGCAGAAAGAATAGGGTCAGCCCTTGGCACAATTGAGAAGCTTCTGAGAGTCCCTTGGCTGATTTGATTGACTCCATAGCTTTCCCCTGTATTTAATCTCTTTCCGTGTCCTAGAGTTGTGTGTGGTTTTTAAAATTTACTTCCAGTCTTTTTAAAATTTGTATTTAAAATGTTTTTATTTAAAATTTATTTAATATTTTATTTTATTTTATTAGTAATTACAAGAATACATGAATAGACTTTGGCTGGAAAGAAAGGAAGGATGGAAAGAGGAAGGAATGAGGTGGGGGGTGGATTCGGGGGGTGGGCCGTAGGCAGAAAAAGCAAAAATCTAATGTGATGTAAGGGAGCCAGCTCATACCAGCTCAAGAGGGCAGAGAGTTAAGTCAGCCAGCTGGTAAACTCTTGGTAACTTCAAACTGGTCACAGTGGGAGTGTTTAGACCACAAAAATTAGCAAAATAAATCAAATATGGAGTCTTTTTGTCTTTAGAGAGCTGGTTTAAGAACACACCATTAGTCCAACCCTCCCATTGCCATCTTTGTTCCTCTCCAGAGAGTAAACACTGGGTCTGAATACTTGCAAATCTGTTCACTATGCATTCTCACACAATATATATGAACATGTAGAAACAAAAAAACACATGGCCATATTTTGTGTTTTGTTTTACATAAGTAGATCATGCTGCATATAATTTTCTGCTGTTGCTTTCTTCACTTATCAATGTTTTGAAATCTTTTCCCTGACATTCCACATACATCTAACTTATTCTTTTACACTGTTGTATAGTTTTCCACACTGGGGATGTATCCTAAGTTATTTACCCAATTGCCTACAGATAGGCATTTAAATTGCTTCCACGTTTTTTGCTCATTAACAATGTTATAGTTAACATCTTTTTATTTGTATCTTTTTATGTTTTAACAAATGCTGCCCAGATTGCCTTCCAAAATGTCTGTCCTAATTTACACTCCCACCAACAGTATTCCAAAATCAAAGCACAGGACTGGTGCCCTTGTGGAAAGTTACCTGCCTTGATTTTCTTTCTGCCGGCTCCTAGTTAATCTAATAAATCAGCTAATTCATTAGTGACTAATGGTGGTAATTTTATACCCCTGAGGAAAGATGTTTTTGGCCAAATAGACTCTCAAATTCTACTCAGTAGACAGGCACCATCTTCATCTAGGGACTGGTCCAAAGGTGGTGATTATTCCCCGGTAATATATGTTCCTCTAACCTTTATCTTTGCATCCTGCTTTTTGTATTTGTTTCATACATTTTAGGTTTTTACAGAGATTCCGTAAGTAAAATGCCACAAATTTCTCCAAAAAGGAGAAGGTGCAATATTGTTGGCTAAAATATAAAATATATATGGAATAAGAAAAATGTTGCAGTAACATTCTCTGCTTGGGTTTACTGTTTTTCAGATAGTATGAAGGCCTTTTTTAACGTAAAGGATTGCCAAAAACCTTCAACAGATGTTCCTGGGACATGTGTTATACATTACTATATTGCTGCTGAAAAAATTGTTTGGAACTATGCTCCCTCTGGTGTAGATTCCTTCACTAAAGAAAATTTAACAACACCTGGAAGGTAATAATTCAGTGATTAAAATATTCATGGTTAGGGGCGCCTGGGTGGCTCAGTCATTAAGCGTCTGCCTTCGGCTCAGGTCATGGTCCCAGGGTCCTGGGATCGAGCCCTGCATCGGGCTCCCTGCTCAGCGGGAAGCCTGCTTCTCCCTCTCCCACTCTCTCTGCTTGTGTTCCCTCTCTCGCTGTGTCTCTCTCTGTCAAATAAATAAATAAAATCTTTAAAAAAATAAATAAAATAAAATATTTATGGTTAAATAAAGATAATCTAACTTTTTCATAACCAGCTACTCCTAAGAAGGATTTAGGCATCTTATCATAAAAAGATACTGATAAAACAAAAGGAGAAAAATAATTATATCAATAATTGGAAGATGTTGAATTAAAAGATCACTACCACACAAAATTTTCCTCTAAATGCCTTGGCAGCCAGTGCAAAATAAAACATACTGCTCATTTTTTTCCCTAGCACTCAGTTTTTAAAATAGATTTATTATATGTAATTATGAGGCAGTGGATAATGTTATCAACAATTTTACAAAAATTCAAAACATTCTTCATGTATAATTTATGCTTTCCTGCTAAGATCTGAAGGCATAATTAAATTATTGCCCATGACATTTTTTATTACTTTTTTCTTTCCTATGGCATTCTTAAATCATGTTTTTGTTTTTTGGTTTTTGTTTTTAAGATTTTATTTATTTATTTGAAAAAGAGTGAGACAGAGAGAGAGCATGAGGGGGGAGGGTCAGAGAGAGAAGCAGACTCCCTGCTGAGCAGGGAGCCCGATGTGGGACTCGATCCCGGGACTCCAGGATCATAACCTGCACTGAAGGCAGTCGCTTAACCAACTGAGCCACCCAGGCGCCCTTAAATCCTGTTTTATAAATATTTTTTATTCCAACAGCACCTAAGAATATGTTACCAGTTACTATTTTAATGACCAAAAACTACGACCAAAATACATTACCACGGCACAGCATTTAAAAGTACACAAAAAGTTTTTTTGATAGTCCAACTGCTATAATTATATTTACCAACTCAAAGATTACAGCAATTTTAATCCTTCTGGTCTATTGAATGAAAGTTATATGTCAGAAAATATCAAGTTCTGAAACCACCAAGCAGTGTTTCCCATGGTAATTATTTTTCTCTAATTTACTCAGAGAAAATTTGTGAAAACTAAGAATGGTATGTCGAGTGAATATTTTCACTTCTTACTTCAACTCATCAATAAATTATTTAATCTGTGGGATGGAAATTTTATATGAAGGGTTATCTGGGCTTAGAGCAAAAATTAGATTCAGAGTTAGGTCCAGCTCTCATTTTATATTGACTAAAATAAGTATGAATTAATAGATTTTTTTTCAGCTTGCTTGATTGTCCTGGCTATGAAATTCTATGATGTGTTAGCATGACAAGTCACTACTTCACTGCTAAGGAGCTCTTTTTCTCAGGGGACCCCATTTAATTTTATTATAATAAAATTTTTTTTATTTTTTAAGATTTTATTTATTTATTTGACAGAGAGAGACAGTGAGAGAGGGAACACAAGCAGGGGGAGCGGGAGAGGGAGAAGCAGGCTTCCTGCGGAGCAGGGAGCCTGACGTGGGGCTTGATCCCAGGACCCTGGGATCATGACCTGAGCCGAAGGCAGACCTTTAACGACTGAGCCACCCAGGCACCCCTACTATAATAAAATCTAAAAAGAAGAATGACATCTCTCATCTTACTATTCTAACATCTCTGCACATAGTTGTTTTAGAAGTGGTGTTTGTTACTATCTGACTGGAAAAAAAAAAAGAACCTTGTGTTACAGAATAAAGTGTGTGGATAGACCGCCAAGTAGACAGACATAGATACTTATATACACACACGCATAGATAAAAGACTAAGAAATCCATGGAAAATGTTGACAGTGGTTATATGTAGATAATGGGATTAAGAATATTTTAATTTGGGGGGGTTTTCTTCTTATTTAGTTTTCTTATTTTTCAAATTTCAAAAGCATGCATTGCTTTTATAAATATATTACAAGTAATTTAAAACAGATTCTTGCTTTCTTTTCACGTGATCACTGTTAATTTAAAAGTTCTTTGTGTATCTGCTTTCTCTGCACAGTGAATCCCAGGTACATTTTGAACAAAGCCCAACCAGAATTGGAGGATCTTACAAAAAACTGGTTTACCGTGAATATACAGATGCTTCCTTCCGAACACAGAAGGCAAGAGAGGAGCACCTTGGAATCCTTGGTAAAATTCCCTTCATAGCTCTGCAGGGTTATAACCACCGTTTATACATATTCTGTGCAATCAAAATAGTATTCACATCTCACAGTTTTAGAGATTTTAGGCTGTCATCTTACAACCTTATGAAAACAGTACATTCTGATTCACCCAATTTTAAACTACATTCTTTTGTCCCTGTACATCCAATAAGATTAATATATTCATGTGATCCAGAGTGACTTTCTAAGACCGTGAATCATCTAGAGCTCTTGCAGTTGGAGGCATTCCTGGTTCATGGCATTATCTCTTTAATTTGTTCCTAGAAGAAACTTACTCAAGTAACACACCTGACAATTGTTTGTGAAAACCGAGGACAATTACTAATTCTGTTGGTCTCTAGGCCCTGTTATTAAGGCAGAAGTGGGACAGATCATCAAGATCACTTTTTATAACAAGGCTTCCATACCACTCAGCATTCAGCCTCATGGACTACGTTACAAAAAGAGTAACGAGGGCTCCTTCTACAAAACGCCTGGAGGAAGTAAGTAATGCTTGAGGGAGGCCAAAACAAGCCACACTGCAATATAATGTCAGCTAGAAAATAAAATTTCTCCTCAAATCATGATGCAGCCCACTTTTCACATCATAACAGCACTGTGTCCTAATTATGGCCGTGATTCCTTTAGCCCCTTTCAGCTGTCACCCAAGGTGCTACAAGGTGAGCAAGATTAAAGGTCCTTGCTCTCAGAGATCTAACAGCCTAGACTAGGGTACTTCTGGTCCTACGTCCTATTTTACCAATATTTATTTCTTACTAGGTACTCCTCCACCCTCCTCACATGTAAATCCTGGCAAGACATTTGTCTATACATGGAAAGTTCCAAGATATGTGGGTCCTACCTCCTCAGATCCCAACTGTCTGACCTGGTTATACTATTCCTCAGTAAACATGACAAGAGACATCAACAGTGGCCTCGTAGGGCCTCTCCTCGTGTGCAGAAATGGAAACCTTGGTAAAGATGGCAAACAGGTGAGTCATGGATCTATGTCCAGATAGGTCTTGGTGAGAGGTTGCCTAAGACAGAACTGCAGAGGCAAAGCAATGTGGCAATTGGCAGGTTCAATTTCTTCTGTGGGCTGATTTTCTCAATTCTATCCTTTTCTGAACTCCAGACCTGCATCTTCCTCTGCCCAATGAGCACCCACCCTAGCGTGTACCAGACACCTCTATTTCCTCTTGACTGCTTTAACTCTTCATCTCCCTCTGGACAACCACTACCTGCCCCTCTCTCCTTCACTCTGTCTCTTTGTTAATGATACCACCCAGCCCAGGATTTCCATCAACAACTCCTTTCTCACCTCCAACATTAGTCATCCAACTCCCAATACCACTGCCTTCTTGGGAGGTACCATCCCCTCTTTCTGAACTCCTCTAACCTCCTGACCCCTGGTTCCACTCTCACCCTGCTCCACGGTAGCTCCACACCACTTCTTTTCAAATCCAACTATAGCACGCTCCATACTCTGCAGCTGGCTAGCTCCGAAGTCAGCACAACAGGCCCCCATCGGCCCCTCCAGATTCATGCCTCCTTCCCTGCCACACTGTGCAGAATTAGCTTGTTAGTCCCTGAGGAAGAAAAGCTCGTTCACATCTCTTTGATTTTGCCCTCTTCTCTCTATTGGGAATAGCATCTCCTCACGGCTTTGCCTGCTGAGAGAGGAGACCTTTTTAAAACTCCGACTGAAAATTCCTTCCCGCCCTTCAGACAATATTCACTAACTAAAGTGGTTTCTGTCAGTTACCATAGTTCCTTGTGTATGTTTCCACTGGAGCACTTATCCATGCAATTGTATTTATTGGCCTTTCTGCCCCACTAGACCATAAGTTCCTTGAAACCATACATGAGGGGTTTTTGTTGTTGTTGTTGTTTTATTAATTTTTTGTAAAAACGACTGACCTCTCTGGCATGTAGTAGGTGCTTAATAAATGTTCGAGGGATGAATTTCCCTTGTTCCTCACTCACGAGTGAACTAATATCTAATTTCTTTTTTGCACTTATAATTTATAAGGTAATAAAGCCTAATAAATCTCCCCAAATAAATATATGTATAACAATGTATATTTTATCTAAAAATGAGATGATATATTAATAGGCATCCATATAATTCAAGCATTATAAGTCTCATAATTCTTATAGCACATGTAATCTTTCTATTTATCCAAAAATATAAATATGTGTACATATTTAATTTCTTCATAAATGCTAAAAATGCAGACTTTCTGGAATTGAAAACATTTTATTTGACTCACTTTCTACAAAGCATCCTATGAAAAGCCACTATAAACATCTATGATCATAGAGTTTAGTTTTATGAAGTTCAGCTGTAGGGGTCCCTAGAGTAAGAGCTTTATATGAAAACAGCTATAGATAATTCTCCTAACTTCTTAGTTCTATGATAAATCCATTCACTGGGATTCATGCCTTTATCTGTGCCTGGATTTTCCAGGAGTATACAAAACACTTTGTATAGGAAATCCTGTATGCAGATCAACTATCTGACTAGACTTTGTATATAGAGCATCTATATTTCATGTCTATTTCTTTCTCTATTCTCATCCACAGAAGGGAAAAGACAAAGAGTTTTACCTGCTTGCCACAATATTTGATGAAAATAAAAGTCATCTCTTAGATGAAAATATCAGAACATTTACCACAGAGCCTGAAAACGTGGATAAAGAGGATCCAGACTTCCAAAAGTCCAACTGGATGTATTGTGAGGGAATATGCAATTTACAAAATAAATGCATTAAGCACTTGTTTAATTTCATTATGTCTAAAGAATTACAGATTAAGAGAGACATACATTTTTCCCCAAGGGTTGGCTAATATATTTCATATTTCTTTTAAAGATAATTTCTCAACAAAAATATTACCTACTAGGATGATTATGTTAAATTCAACTTACTAAATATTTAACAATGCCTTGTTGGTGCACTATATTGTTTAGCTATTACTAAATGTGAGATAGAAAAGTCACGTATTTTTTTACTGCCAAATTTAGTGGCACTGGTGGATGGAGTGTTTATTGAGTTAATTAGGTGGTTGATTGGTTGGTTGGTTGGTTTTTGAAGAATGCAGGTGTAGGGAGAAAGGACTGGTCTAGAATCTAAAGACTTGGACTTTGATCTTAACTGTTCCAAAAATAAGCTTAATGACACTGGACAAGTAATTGCCTCTTTGGCCTTAGTTTCCTCAAATCTAAAAGGAAGGGGTTAACACAGATAATCTTGAGATTATCTTACATGATTGAGCTACCTTAGGATTAGTCCTTTGTTGAGTTTGAAGAGATGCCAATTATCAATAAATTAAATATAATTTTCTTTGTTCCCAATGTCTTGTAGCCATTAATGGATACATGTATGGAAATCTGCCTGGACTGGACATGTGCTTAGGAGACCACGTTTCATGGCACGTTCTCAGTGTGGGATCAGAAAAAGACTTACATGGGATATATTTTTCAGGAAATACCTTCACTTCCTTTGGTTCAAGGGACGACACCATACCTCTGTTTCCTCACAACTCCCGAACACTTTTTATGACACCCGATTCCATAGGTAAGTAGTAGATCTTCTCTTTCACACTGAAATGTGCCCAAATTATGAAAAAGTGTCTTGACATGCACTGGATATTGTTTGTACAGAAAAAAAGGGAACTTATATAAATAGTGTTTAATAAAAAGCCTTTCCCCTTCTCCATGTAATTTATAGGAGCAGTAATATATCATTTCCCAGATCACAAAAATCCCCTCCACCCCTCTCGGCTTTCTCTTCCTGGGCTCCAGACTCTAAATCAATCCACACTCCTCAAAAGTGATGAAGATGCTTTGAAGCATTTTAACCTGTTTTCACTCTATTCTCTATCCGTTTGTTTCCCAGACCTGCCGGTCTGCTTCTGCCTTCTCTCTACTCCTCTCCTTGCTGGCTTGGTTCTCTAGGAAATGTTTTCACTTCAGTGAGGTCGATTGCTCCTGGCAATTTTTTTTTTTAAATCAGAATACTGTTAGGGATGTCAGAGGAACCTCCCCTCTGCTCTGAACCTAATACCCTCATTTGTAAAATAGGGATTGCAATAATTTACAATCTGCAAAAAGGAATAGACAAGGACCAGGTGAGATAGATGCAGTGTAGTAAGGTGCCTGGTGTGTGTTAGACGTTCAGTAAAATATTAGTTCCTTCGTTTATCCTGCAGATCCACCTTCACCAAAATAAAATAAATAAATAAAATACAAATCCATTCATCCTGGTCAAAAACTACTGGCACCAATCAAATGCTGGCTACATGATAAGCTAGCTACTCCATAAATGCCATGGATTGGTATCTGAACTCTTGGTGATACCACAGATTCATTTGATTACATTTTCTACATGTAAAAATTTTTTATTTTACTTTACAAACAAGCAGAGCCTGGGATTAAGAGCACTCAGAGGGAAACAAGAAAGAAATCTTTTCCAGCACTAGTTCTCCTCTCCGCCTTGTGCACTTACTCGGTGGCAGGTGATTTCCTGCCCCTACCCGCCCCACTTCTTCCTCTCCTTGTCCCTGGAGATGCTTTCCTGGACTTAAAAAAAAAAAAAAAAAAAGATTGCTTCGTTCGCCATCTCTTTCCTAAACGAGATCAGCTGCAGTAAACATGTGGAGACACCTGTTATGTGTCAAGTGCTGTGCTATATGGGCATCAGTTCATTCTAAACAAATACTTCTTCCCAAATCCTTGAGTCTGAAGGTCTTGTTCCTTGTCAGTCTTCCTGAATCTTACCCTCTGCAAAAAGTAACAGCAACAACAGAAACACGTACAGAGATGGAAGAAAGTATTGGTGATGATAAAGGTAATTTTGAGAAGCAGCGTTGGCATGCAATCAGCATAAAATTACCAAAATCAAAGAAAGACAGCTTGAATTCAGGTGGAATATACTGGTCTGAACCAGGCTGCAGTTTTTTTGTTGTTGTCATTGCTTGGGGATCTGAAAGTGTGAGTCTGAACGCCTCCCCCTGCTGCCACTCCGATCCAAGCCCCACCATCTCTCATGGATTACTTCGTAGCATCCTAACAGGTCTTCTTCCTTCCACACTTACCCACTACCATCTGTTTCCCAAGGGTCCATGGTACCCAGCCCTCCAACCCACACCAAGCTTGTTTCCTCTCACCCTTGCTCACTCCACTCCAGACACGCAGACCTCTGGAATGGTCTGCAGACACACCAAACAGGCCCTCAGCTTAGAGATTTTGCTGAGTGTTTCCTCTGTCCGGATTGCTCTTGCCGGGGATCCATCACTCACCTCTCATCTTTGTCCCGGTGTCACCCTTCCATCAAGGCCTACCTTGATCATCCTATAAAATATTGCTCATTTCTCCCTGGAGCTCCCCCCTGCCCTGCTGCACCCTGCCCAGGATTCTCAATCCTTCCCACACTGGTCTGCCTTTTTTTAATCCATAGCACTTATCAGCTTCCAACATCCATAAATGTTACCTGCTATGTTTATCTAGGCAACACCCACCCACCCTGCCATATAAACCCTTAGGACATGGATTTTTAACTGTTTTGTTCACTGATGTTTCCCAAGTGCCTAGAAATAAGCCTGGCATAAAGAATAAGTAACTATTTGTCAAATTAATGAAAAAAAAAAACAAATGGACTATCTTACTGTATTACGTTTGGGGGTTTATATCTTCTAGATGACTTCACAGAGAAAAGAAATCTGAATGCAAAGCTTTATGCATTCTTTTCTTACCTCCAGGAACTTTTGATGTGGTTTGTATGACAACAGAGCACTATCTAGGAGGCATGAAGCATAAATACCACGTGAGGCAGTGTGAGAAGCCAAACCCTGATCAAACACTGTATGAGGAAGAGAAAACCATTTACATCGCTGCTGAGGAAGTTCTGTGGGATTATTCTCCTAGCAGGAAGTGGGAGAAACAACTGCAACATTTACAAGGAGAGAAGTATGGCAGTTAACTTCCATCTTTAACCGAGAAGGGTTCCTTCTGGAGTCTTCCACTCTTTCTTTTCAGTCTCACGCATGCGTGCACGTGTGTGCACATGTTGTATATTTGTTTGCTACGGTATGTGTGTATGGTGTGCATGTGTATGATGAGTGTGTGTGCATGGTACGTGTGAGGCACGTGTGTGCTTAGGATACATTCCATTACAAATCACAATGTATCTGTGTATCTTACCTTCAATTATAAATGACTTTAATTCTTTCTAAATATCTGCATCACTTACTTCTGTGCCTTGTTTCTTGCTTTCTTTTCACTCCTTGCATCCAGTCTTCCTGACACGTGTTACCATCCAGCCTGACTACTCCAAGGTGTAATAAACATCACTTCAGCTACATTTAATATGTGGCATCAGTCAGATTTTCCTTTTGTTTTCATTTGTCTCTGTCAATCTCTCTTCTTCTGGGAACCTCAAATTGAAGACCTTTGTTTTTCTTTTTGTAAAACTTGATTTCTCTCTCTGATTTTCACTTTTTCTATTTATTCATTTATCAAAACTAAAATTTCATCTGGAAAACATGTTTTAAAGTACAGAATGAATATCCAGCCATCTTACCAGTAGTAATACTTTTTTTTTAAGAAGAAGAGGTGAAGTAGCCTCTAGACATTAATCAATTGTGTTGTTGCAATAAGGAGTTCTTACATATGAGAATTTGTCTAATTTAACAGTTAGATTAACTAACTTTGTGTTTTTTTTTGGTTTTGTTCTTATTTCCTTAAAGTAAAACAAGCATATATTTGGATAGAATTGAGACGTATCTTGGGTCCAAATACAAGAAAGTCATATACCGTCAGTATGATGATATCACATTCAAGAATCTAACACAGAGAACTGAAGATGAAAAACATCTGGACATACTAGGTATTGATACACGATCAGACTGGTCTTCAGGTTTTTCTTCCTGTCCTCAGCCACCAGAGACTGTTGTACACATTGAGGATATTGTCAACCTCCACCTTGGCAGAGGAAAGTGCCTATAATGCTAATCCGAATTTGTTTGCCGATAGGCACTTTTACTGGGAAAAGAAAACTGATTCGAGTTTTGTTTCATGGAAATTGAAGGGACCATAGAAAGTTAATGTGGTCAGTTTCAGATTACCTGGCTTCTTAGAACTCAAGAACTCTAGAGAGACTTCAGAAGTAGCATCTAGAGATCATTTCACTGATATTAAAATGAAGCCCAGAAGCCCCACTATAGTGAGAAGGGGGACCTCTTTGTTTAAATTTAAGTGTTTAATTTAAAAATTTTATTTATTTATTTTTATTTATTTGACAGAGAGAGATGTAGTGAGAGAGGGAAGACAAGCAGGGGGAGTGGGAGAGGGAGAAGCAGGCTTCCCGCAGAGCAGGGAGCCGGATGCAGGGCTCGATCCCAGGACCCTGGGATCATGACCTGAGCCGAAGGCAGACGCTTAATGACCAAGCCACCCAGGTGCCCCTAAGTGTTTAATTTAAACACAAAAAGTGTTAATATTTAGTTTCATCTTCTGTCCAAGAGTGAGGAAAATTGCAGCCCTTTCTTCTACCCTTGACAGGTCAGCTAGGAAAACTACAAGTCACCCCCAAGCACCTACATGCAACATTTCCCTAAGTCCCCCAGCATTTCCAGAGGTCACATGATGTTTTCATATGTCAAATGACATGTCTGTATGTTGCATAATATTTCCAGAAGTCACATGGCATTTCCATATGCTCAAATTTTATTTGGGTCCTGATATCTAAGTGTCTATTGGAGACTATTCTTCTTCTTTTTTTTAAAAGATTTTATTTATTTATTTGTTTGCTTATTTGTTTGAGAGAGAGAGCGCGTGCACGCACATATGTGCACACACTCGTGCACACAGGTGTGCAGAGGGAGGAACAGAGGGGGAGGGAGAGGGAGAGAATCTCAAGCAGACTCTGCACTGAGCGAGGAGCCTAACATGGAGCTTGATCTCACAACCCCGAGATCATGACCTGAGCCAGAACCAAGAGTCAGACACTTAACCGACTGAGCCACCCAGGGGCCCCTATGAGAGACTCTTTTCTGATGTGAGACCTTGAGATTTACGTGCTGTTGGAGAAACTCTTACTCTTCTTGGCTCCACATTGACCTCTTGAGCCTGTCCCTTTGCGACCCCCAGAAGGAGGGCTGTGCTGTCCAGTTCCCCCTGCTATTGGACAGGCTCCTATCTTTAGTAACAGCAGGATGTTAGTTTTTGCTAGGATTCTGGCTGAATGCATCAAGATAAATAACACGACATGACCCTCTCTCTAGATTCCATTATTATTTACACAAAAAAAGAAAAAAACAACAACCACTTTATACAAAAGGGGAAATAATTCTCTAGTGTTTGGGAAGGTGAAGCAGCCATGAGGATAAAGAGAGGATGTCCCGAGCTAGAATCTAATGTCCAGTACGTATCTTCAGCAGATTTCAGTAATTATAGTACAAGTTTGAAGAGTATTCTTACTGCTTATTTCATCTCAAAACCACCCCTGTTTCAGAATTTTTAGGGTCACTGACATAATCTGCTTCTAAATAGAAAGAAGATTTAAAACAATTTTTTTTTTACCTCCAGTTCTTGGCCTAGGATGGAAGGGAGAGAGAATACAGAGAGGGGTTTTCAGTCTTGAGAGAAAAAAAAAAAAATCACTGTTGGTCGGTAAAAAGGCCTCCAGCTCCTCCCAACTCTCCATTAAGGTGAAGGGGAAAAGGATAAAAGGTTTAAGTGATAAGGTTGGTCAAGAAAGAAAATAAGAGTTCATTTCTAAATTGTGTGTTTTCGTAGGTATTAACTGATGCTCATCAAAGTAAGTTTTCTAAAGACTCAAGTTTTCCAGGCAAAAACCATGTTTCATAAATCATCAATGATCCACTTGTTAAAAGTGTGTTTTATTTGGCTTGCATGTTAAGGAAAAAGGATAAAAATAAGTCTCCCTATAAATACTTAAGAGGACAGATGATTCCTAGTTTAAAATAAATAACAATTTCCACACATTTTCCTTTTTATATTCCCTAGGTCCTTTAATATTTCTCACTCCTGGTCAAAAAATCCGAATTATCTTTAAAAATAAAGCCTCAAGACCATATTCGATTCACGCTCACGGAGTGAAAACAAAAAATTCCACTGTTGTTCCAACACAGCCAGGTAACTGCTTCGGAAGAGGAAAGAAAGCTTCAAAGCTTTTATGAAGGACTATGTGCTAATGTCCTTTCTTAGGTATAGGTGTAGTTCTTGACGAGAGAGACCAGTGGACTAGTAGGAAGGGTCTAAAGAAGGAGTTGGGGAGCGAGTTCCTTTTGCAAGTCTTGAGTTTGCCTCCAAGATGGGTACCATGGGCAAAACTCCCCCGTGTATACAAGTCTCTTCTAGAATCACCTTCCCTCCCCTCTCTCCACCTGTCCAGCTGCCAGGTATTCTTAGGCTATAGTCCATCTCTCTAATTCAAGTGCTGAAGTAGGAGTTGAATATACGATGCCGTGTGTGAAGAAGAGCGCAGGGGAGAGAATCACTAAGAGGAGGTAATGAACCTCATGTATTAACATTTCTGTGGCATCACCACTGTACAGCATGCCATTCCACATACCTCAGACAAAAACAAATGCTTTTTAAAAAATTTTTATTTATTTACTTGAGAGAGAGAGAGAGAGAGAGAGCACAAGCAGGGGGAGTAGCAAGCAGAGGGAGAGGGAGAAGCAGGCTCTCCGCCGAGCAGGAAGCCCAACGCGGGGCTCGATCCTAGGACCCCAGGATCATGGCCTGAGCTGAAAGCAGACTCTTAACCGACAGATCCACCCAGGTGCCCCCAAAACAAATGCTTTTTAATATTAATGCCCAGAGAGCAGACCCTGAAATGAAAATTTGTGGGCAGATAGTGCTCTTGGGATCAAAGACAATGAAACAGAATTGGGCAGGGGGAGAGCTTATGCAGAGATGCAGCCTCAATAGAAATCACAGCTATACCCCTAGAAGTTCTAAAGAGTGGGTGATCCTTAGCTGTCCTGAGTTGGGGTGAGAAAGCTGGGCCTTTCTGTCCCTGCATCTGTCATTGGATGTAAGCCTGGGTAAGGTGGCTCTCTTCCACCAAGTCTGTCTTGGAAGAGGGTGGACAGCCTGTGGAGCAAAAATTCCTTCATTCTCAAAGGGGCACCTGGGAGGGACATCCAGAATCCAGTTGCCTACTGAAACAAGCAGTATCAAGGAAAGAGCCAAATTCAAAAAGGGAAGATGTGTGGGGCAGAGAGATGAAAGAGAGATTTTGATGGCAGGTGAAATATTCCCTTTTGATTTTAAAAAAGAGACAGTCCCACGGTAGTGCCAACATGAATCTCCTATCCAAGGAGTTTGCAAGCCAGCACTCTATTCTCAGTAGTCAGAGAAGGATCCCATTGGGTACATTCCACAAACACTGCTGAGTATCTGCTGAACCCAGGCACTGCGTGGTGTGGTGGAAGGGGAGGGCTGGTAGTAAGTAGACTGATAGTTGAAGATTTGGAAGCAGGGAAGTTGGGGATAGGATCAGTTAGTGGAGGTGCTTGGGAAAATTAATTTAAGCCTCTGGAAGTGGGAGATGCAGGATTATACAGCAAGGGGCAGGAGTGGAAGGAGGTGTCCCAAAGAAATTTTCTGAAATAGGCAAGAGTATAGGACTTAGATTCAGTAGGGCTAATGCAAATGCTCTGGGAGCAGGGAAGAGCCCCATGTGATCTATAAATTGGAAGGTTCAGAGCTGGAATTCAAAACAAGGCTGTCACGTTTCAAAGCCTACATTATCTTCACTACAATAAATACTTGTTGAACAAATAAGTTAAATATGTAACGACTGACATTTTTCAATGGCAAAATCACTATAAGGTTTTGATTCAGTAACCCTGAGAACATGAGAGCCAGCTGTGATAGTTATATCAACTTCACCCTGAGACCCAAGTAATGCCTTATTTGGACCATCTTGTCTAATCCCTACATTCCCATTTTATGTTCAGGAGGAAACAGAAGCTCAGAAACTGTAAACACATTGACCAAGACCACAGAGCTAGGAGCAGTAGAGCCAGAAGTGAAAACCAGAACTATGCTGCCTAATATTTGTATAGCTTTGGGGTTTGCTCATTATCTGGTTCTCCATAAAAACATGTGCTTTAGAAGATTCTGTTTATATACACTGTATTTGTCTATTTTAGGAGAGATCCAAACATACATTTGGCAGATTCCTGAAAGATCTGGCCCTGCCTCAAAGGACTTTGAGTGCATACCTTGGTTTTACTATTCGACCGTGGATGTGATTAAGGTAAACTTTAAATCAAGTCATCGTTTTCCTCCTATCTCCTCTTAGAAATTATAATGGAAGAAAGAAGGAATTTATTTGTGTTAAAAAAATCTTAGTTCTATGTAACCTTTCATTTAAGCAACCTAAATACTGCTCAGCTTTTAATTCTACAGATGTTTGCATTTTCCAAGAGCAAAATCATTGCGTTATGGTTACTTCGATTCATGATACTTTCCAACATGTCACTGTGAATTGGAAAACATAATAATATCCTCTTATTTTGTTGGATTTGGATTACAGAAAACAAAGTATGGAGTTAAAAGTCTCTGATGAATGAGAAATAAACACATACAGATTTATATTTTTTTTAAAGCCATCAACGCTCGAGTTCAGTTTATTTTCACTTAACAACAACAACAACAAAAGGCTCATCTCCAGACTTTTAGTTATTTTGGCCTGCTCTCCGCCTAGAACAAGAATCTACATGGACATTCAACCCCAAACCAAAATGAGTATAAACAAACTAAGGCTCTCAGCTGGAAGCAGCTCTGGGGGCAGCGGTATCACATGACCAAGGATCCGAGACCTTTAGACTTCGCTGCTGGCCAACTCCAGTGCCGAGAAATTCTAATTAAAAACAAAGCTCTGGGTTTTTGTTTTGTTTTGTTTCAAAAATAGAGCTAAATCCACTGAGGAATGTGACTAAAATTCCTCTGAGGAGTTAGTGGTTCTCATCAGACTTCAACTCGAATGAGTGAGCTGACCGTTTTTCCTTAGTCAAGCATCTAGCATGTCGAACATTTTCTTCCTTACTCTCAGAATCCTACTAACTACAAACTCGGGATCTGACCTCGCTAGAACTCAACCTTGACTCGACTCATTTCGCTGGTTGGGGGACATTTTTAGTTTTGGGCACAGTTGACAATCTTGCTTTGCCTCTGCAGGATCTTAACAGTGGACTGGTAGGCCCTTTGATCGTATGTCGCAAAAACACCAAACCCAGCATAGTTCACCGTGTGCTCCACTTTATGATTTTTAATGAGAACAAATCCTGGTACTTCGAAGAAAATGTTAACACCTATTCTTCAGATCCGAACAACATAGACAGGAATGATGAACTGTTTGACCTCAGCAACCAAATGCATGGTAATGTCCACTAGCTGCATCAGCAGCTGGAGCCTGCGGGGTGTCTCACACAAAGGGAGCAGATGAAGGTTCACCCTTGGCTGACTCAGCAGTTTAGAGAAAGCAATAGCATGGGGCTGTGGCATAGATCCCGTGGACCAGGGGTTGGCAAACTTTTTCCATAAAGGACCAGAGAGTAAAGAGCGTAGACTTGTAAACCACACAGTCTCTACCAGAGGCTATATTTTACTCTGCCATGGGGCACAAAGGCAACCACAGATGAGACATAAAGAAATGGAAGTGGCTACGAGCCAACCCATAAATCTTCATTTATGGACACTGTTTGTATTTCATATAATTTTCACATGTTGGGAAGTATTCTTTTTGGTTATTTGGTTTTTTCCAACCACTTGGAAATTTAAAAACCATCCTGTACTCACGGGCCACAGAAAAACAGGAAACAAGAGGGCTGGATCTGGCCTAAGGGCTGTAGACTTAGCAGTGAGGCAAATTCCAATGCTTCTGGAACCATACAGGTGATGTAAAACCAAGAATACCAGCTATCATTTCTGGAGGGATTTCCTACACACTTGTCTAAGTGTCTTACCTGGACAGACACAGGGAGAGGTGGGGCTTGTGGCAAACCAGAGAGCACATGGCCCAATCCAATCTTCCCACCAGGCAGAACTTTAAAAAACCCCACGCTCATCAACCAAAATTCTTTTGTAGGTGCCTTGTGACTAGGCACGTCCTGTTTTTTTATGTCCCCCCTCCCATCTAGAATCATAGTAACGAGACAATTATTCAAAGAAAAAGCACATAAACAATCTCACTGAATCATAGTCACATTCAGTCAGACTTCTGGTCCCAGTCCTTTCACTGGAGGAAGCTTGGGGACGAGACTAGATGAGGGATCCTTAAGTAAGGCAAACCCAAATGTGATCTTTTTCAACTTCTTCATCCCTCTCCCCAAGATACATATAGTAAATTTGAAATTAATTCAAGGACTGCATCCTTGCTACCCATCATCTTTTAATAAGCCTCATGGAGGGTACAGAGCACCATACTCATGCTGAGGAGATAGGAAGACCAATTAGATGAGGCATCTTCTCTCAAGTTGCTCACAGAACAGGGCCAGCCTATTTCTGCTGACTTGGCAGGGGCGGGGGTAGGGGGTTGCTGTAACAGAAATACCAACACAGTGCTGTGTTTTAAATTCTTATTTGGAAGAAAGTCTTCATGAAGGGGAGGGGAATTTTACGTTGAGTTTTTTTTTTTTTCTAAGATTTTATTTATTAGAGAGCGAGAGAGCACAAGTAGGCAGAGCGGCAGGCAGAGGGTGAGGGAGAAGCAGGCTCTCCGCTGAGCAGGGAGCCCCATGCAGGGCTCGATCCGAGGATGTTGGGATCATGACCTGAGCTGAAGGCAGACGCTTAACCGACTGAGCCCCCCAGGCACCCCACGTTCAGTATTTAAAGATGCATGGGAGTCTGTCTAGTAGAAAGGGAGGGGGATGACATTCCATGTAGCCGGAAGAATGTGACCTAAGAAAGAAAGAAAAGAAAAGCCCACAGAATTGTGCGAGACCTTGAATACCCTGTTAAAGATTTAGACTCGCTCTAAATTGGGGTTTCTCAGGCTTGCCACTATTCATATTTCGGTCTGGTAACTATTGTGGGGGGCTGTCCTGTGCATCGTAAGATGTTTAGCAGCATCCTTACCCTCTGACCCCCAGGAAGCCAGTAACACCCTCCCCCCAAGTTGTGCAACCTCAGAATGTCTCCAGGCATGGCCAAATGTCCTCTGCGGGACAAAATCCAGTCAAGAACCACTGTGCCAAAGGCACTAAAGGCACCAAATGAGGGAACAGTAGGAAGAGATGTGTACTGTAGGAATGGCTCGGGCACTCAGCTAGGTCTTTGCGCTCCACGTGTAGTCCTAGCAGCATCAGCATCACTTGGGAGCTTGTCAGAAATGCGGAATTTCAGGTGAAACAGACCTAGTAAGTCATAATCTGCACTGGAACAAGATTCTCAGGGCACATGCACATTAAAGTCTGAGAAGCACGATCTAAAGCAGAGTCTCCTAGTTTTTTCTATTATATCCCTCCATCAGCTAAAAGTTAGAACCCAACCTCCCTAGATATATGGTTATAAATTACATATTTGTACCACTGTATTAATGCATTTTTGGCATTTCAAAAGAGGAACACAAAATAGAAAAGTAAAAAGGAGGAAATATATATATAATTATATATAACTATATAATTAAATTAGTAAT
>NW_027397063.1:103969336-103988755 GCF_003265705.2 Callorhinus ursinus
AATGTTTATTAAAATAATTATTTATATGTAATTATATATAAACATTAATTATATAATTTATATAATATATAATTTATATAGTTTATATATAACTATATATAATTTATATATAATTTATATATATTTTATAGTTTTTATATATATAATTTATATATTATTTATGTAGTTTTTATATAAATTTATATAATTTATATATTTATAAATTTAAATTTAAATATGATATATTTAAATATTGATATAATTTAAATATTGATATGTTGATATATTGATATGTTGATATATTGATAGTTATATATTAATCTATAATTTCGTTATAGAGTATTAATTGTTATGTATTAATATTCATATGTTATATAGTTATATATGATTAATGATTAAATTATATATTACATATATAATTATATAATTAAATTAATATTTTCTTCCTATTACTCTTTGGAAACCACTCCTATAGAGGATTAGAGAGAGAGAGAGGGAAAAACAAAAGGCCCAGACCTCAACTAAAAGGCCATTCTAATCATACCAGTGACAGATCCTGAAGGTCTGACTTAGAGCAGTTAAAGAAGAACACACTCAATTTCTAAGCCTCTTGTGACCGCTTTACACATACTTTAAATATATAGACACATTTAAGTATCCATCAATTTAAGTATCCATAGTGGTGAAATATTCTAGCGCAACCCAATCATTTAAAACACAGTCAATGCTTCATTTCCTCAGGCAAGAAAAACTCTCTAAAATTAGACTCACCCACATGAATGGATGGCTTGGTCATGTTTAACAGTTTCCTTAGGCTGACTTTAACATCCTCATGGCCTCCGAAAACATCTGTGATACTTTCTATGAGAACCTACATTATTTTAAATATTTGTTGAATATAATAAATTGTGTCCCTTCACAGCAATTAATGGAAGAATGTTTGGAAATAACCAAGGTCTGACGTTCCACGTTGGGGATGAAGTGAATTGGTATCTGATTGGCATGGGGAGTGAATTTGACCTGCACACGGTTCACTTTCACGGCCACAGCTTTGAATACACGGTAAAAGCCCTGGGCATCTTTGTTTAATTATTGTCGTGTCTTGTGAAGCAGTTACTGGGGCAGTGTGGCAGGATAACAGGACTAGAAAGGAAATGACCCAGCCAGAACTGAAGTTCAATACCTACAATCTATAACATATCAGGTGCATGTAAATAATTATACATTTAGCTCTTTGTGCCCATGGACACTCAGTAAATGTTTACGAATGCATGAAGTGCACTTCTCACTCTAATATGGTGTTACTTGATAGGTAAATAAGACTTCTATAATCATCTCGAGTTTCACTCTTTCTGTCCCAACTTTTTTTTTTTTCAAACCCTTAGTAACATAAGAGAAAATCACTTGGAACACTCATACATGTTGCCACATTTTATTTCTTTCTCTATTTTTCTGAACCCAATTTAAAGTAAATTGCAAACATCATGGTTCTTCCCCTCTAGATACTAAATAAAGCCATATGCATCCCAAGACTAAGGAGAATCTCTGCCCCATTGTGATAACCTTACTACACCCCCAATGTTAACATTAATTCGGTAATATAATCTATCATATAATCCACTCAAATAGCCCCAGTTGTCCCCAAAATGCTCTTTCTAACAATTTTGTTTTGTTTTGTTTTAATTCAGGATCTAATTATCTATACATAGCATTTGGTTGTCATTGTCATATCTCTCCTAAAAGAAGAGTTTTTTTTTTTTCTCGATCTTTCATGGCATTTCATTTTTGAAGGGTCCAGATCAGTTGCTTTGTCGAATGCCCCATATTCTGCCTTGGTCTGATAGTTTCCTCATGGTCAGATCCATGTCAAACATTCTTGACATGAACAATACATAGGTGATATTATGTGCTTCCCATGCATCACACCAGGAAGTACATCC
Source organism: Callorhinus ursinus (assembly GCF_003265705.2). Lineage (NCBI taxonomy): Eukaryota > Metazoa > Chordata > Mammalia > Carnivora > Otariidae > Callorhinus > Callorhinus ursinus. The sequence continues at coordinate 103,971,256 of NW_027397063.1, forward strand.
TGACAATAGGTGCTGACATTACTGGGGTTGTTTGATAACTTTATTGAGGTGATGCCTACTATTTCTCTCCATTTATAAAAGCATCATCTTCCCCTTGTAATTAATAAGCAAGCTGTGAAGTGATTTTTTAACCATATTTTATTCTCCAACTATATTTTACCCTGTAGTTATAAAAAGGATCCATTGATGATTATTGCCAGAATCAATTTTTACAGTGGGAGTTATAAATGGTAGCTTTCTAATTCTATCATTCCTTCAGCATTTGTTATAAAATAAAAATGTGGAATTAGGTGACAATTGGCTTTGTGGTAACTTTTTAAAATAATTATCTTCTTTTTCTCTTTTATGTATTCTTAGTCTCTTTATATCCTCTGTCTGAATTGCTTTTCCCCCACCGCACCTTCATACTCTTTACCATTGTTGTTTTACTGACCATCTTTGCCTGGCCACTTCTCTAATTTATTACAAGTATTTTAAGGTTTATCCTTCCTCTTTTCAGTATCCAAGTTAGTGTCATTTATTTATTTAAGGAGCATTTTCTTTATCTCTTCATCCTAGTCCCTTATATAAACATTAATGTACAATTGAACACCAATTATATCTCATGCATTTGACGCCTCATTTAGTCCAGACACTTGGCATAATACAGCCCATCTTTTGGCATTGGTAAAAGTTTCACATAAAGCCTTCCTGGATTCTAGATGTATTATGTTCATAGCTTCTGTAATGCTCAAAGCCTATCTTAGACAAATTCAATGAGTCTGCATGACTTGATTTGCACCAAACTTTATCAGTGTGCTGCTTCTTTTCTGTCCTTTAACGAACACATTTATTCTTCTTTAACTTATTTGTTTTGGCTTAAAAACCATTTTTATTATTCTAGGGAATTTTATATGACAGACGGAATAATATAATGAACTCCTTTACCTACCACCCAGGGGCCAACAATCATGACCTTCCTGTACTTCCCTCTACATTCCTCATGTTTTTGAAGGAAAAGCCTTGATACGAGGGTTGTTATTCATAAGTGTTTACATTAGACTTTAAAAATTAGAACAAAAGAGAGAGATTTAAACTCTGGTTATAGTTTTTACAGTACGTTTGATGTTCAGTTCAGATCAGTTCAGTTCAACAAATGCATCTGACATTCCTAGAACCATGCCAAGCGTTGTGTGGAGAAGAGAGGAAATCAAAAGAGTTAGCTCTCAGGGGCTATCTCTACATAAATGATTATATTATGAGGCATCAAATTAAGTGGAATTTGTGGTAGCATTTCTATAATGTTATTTAAAGCTAACCTTGATTAAGTACTTCTTATGTGTCAAATGCTATGCTTAGTTCTTGCATGGGTTTCTCATTGAGCCTTCCCAGAGATAGGCACTATTTTATCACTGTTTTATAAGGGAATGGAATGAAGGATTAACAAGACAAAGAACTTTCCCATAAACAATAAGGGGTACAAGTAGGATTTGAACCCCAGCTCTAGAGTCCCTCACTCTTAACCTCTTCACAAAACTGCTCTTTTCAGAGCAATCCTATTAAATTTAAGAAACAAAATGAACAAAGAAAAAAAGAGACAAACAGAAAACCAGACTCTTTTTTTTTAAGATTTTATTTTATTTATTTACTTGAGAGAGAGAGAGCACAAGAGGGGGTATGGTCGGGGGGAGAAGCAGACTCCCTGCTGAGCAGGGAGCCCGATGCAGGACTTGCTTGACATCTGTTCTCACCTCAAATTATTCCAGACCCCGTCTTGAGCTGTACTCTTTAACATGCCCCCATCCTCCAAATACCTCCCATTGCATTATTCAGAGCAATTCATCTCCTTCCCATGCTCTTCCAAATCCATCCTAATCCAGTCAGGCCAGGCCCCGGAGCTTCGTCTTTCAAAATCAAAGTAGCCTGCCAAGGAGTTAGTCCTCTGAACATCTGGTTCTCTGCTTAGGAGAACAAATAGCCCTTAAGGCCCTCAGTCTTCAGTCCTGACCCCAGAAGGCAGATGAGCTCCTCTCCTTCCTGTAACCATGAGTTTTCCTGATTAGCTATATCTCAAAAATTGGTCATCTTCACATCACCAACATCCTTAGTTAGAAAAAACTTCAGTTAAAGATGAATGGATAAAGAAGATGTGGTATATATATATGTATATATATATATAATGGAATATTATGCAGCCATCAAAAAATGAAATCTTGCCATTTGCAACGACGTGGTTGGAACTAGAGGGTATTATGCCAAGCGAAATAAGTCAATCAGAGAAAGACAAATATCATATGATCTCACTGACATGAGGAATTTGAGAAACAAGACAGAGGATCATAGGGGAAGAGAGGGAAAAATGAAACAAGACGAAACCAGAGAGGGAGACAAACCGTAAGAGACTCTTAATCTCAGGAAACAAACTGAGGGTTGCTGGAGTGGTGGGGGGTGGGAGGGATGGGGTGGCTGGGTGATGGATATTGGGGAGGGTATGTGCTATGGTGAGCGCTGTGAATTGTATAAGACTGATGAATCACAGACCTGTACCTCTGAAACAAATAACTCATTAGTTAATAAATAAATTTTAAGAAATTAAATTAAATTAAAAAAAGAAACACTTAGTTAAAACTTTTGGGATTTGTAAGACCGGATGTTGTCTGAAATCTAGAGCTTTCTTCCGCAGGAGACGCTGACAAGGTATCTAACACCAAGAATGACACAAGATCCCTTTAGAGTGAGATGTTTCTCTGTGGCCTATCCCTGAAATGTTCTCAGACTTGCTCCTCCTCTAAACCCTCACTTGTACTCAGAGGAGAAGTGCAATGGCACCTAATGCTTTCTAACTGTCGTCTAACAAAGCATATTAGAATTGATAGGATGTATAAATGACTACTACCTTTTTTAAGTTATTTAATGGTGTTTTGTCTCCTTATTGAGGATGTGGGACTGTATCGCTCTGACGTTTATGACCTTCCTCCTGGAGTATATCAGACTGTAAAAATGTATACAAGAGATGTTGGGACCTGGTTATTTCATTGCCATGTTAGTGTTCACATTGAGGGTGGAATGGAGAGCACTTATACTGTAATCAGATGAAAAGGTAAGCCAAATTAATTTGAAGTGATCATATTTAAATAAGTTCAACGTTTATATAAGGATATCTGATCCACTGAACATTTACATGATCCAGCACGTGACTCATTCATTCAAAGATATTTTGTGGGGTGCCTGGGTGGCTCAGTCAGTTAGGCATCTGACTCTTGATTTCCGCTCAGGTCATGAGCTCCGGGTCGTGAGATGGAGCCCCTCAGTGGGCTCTACACTCAGCATGGAGTCTGCTTGAGATTCTGTCTCTCCCTCTCCCTTTGCCCCTCCCCCACCACACTCTCTCTCATTTTCTCTCTCTCCCTAAAAGAAATAAATAAATCTCAAAAAAAAAAAAACCCAAAGATTGCTGTCTTGAGATGACTAAGGAACTCTGGTTTTATCTTCTTTCTCAAACTTAGATAACTGTTTCTGATCTGATAGAAGATACTCTAGAGTTAAATGTGTTATTTCCAGATTCATACAACATATGCATAAGGATTTGAACAATTTATAGAAGATGAAACACAATTGATTACTGAACCTATAAAGATATCTAACCTTGCTAATAAATCAAATCACTTAAACATGGCACTTAATTAACAGTCAGATACAGTTGTTGAATAAGTAAGCCATTGATTTGGCAAAGATTTCTTTTTTCGAAGATAATATCAATAACAGTGTGATGAGATGGGCATTACATACACTCTGGTGGAAGTTTAAAGTGTTTCTACAACTCTTGAAAGAAACTAAATAATGATTACATATTTTTTTCATATTCAAGTGACACTTTATTTCTTCTCATTCTTATCTTCCCTTTCTCCAACACATTTTACTAGCAACTTTAGGATGAAAACAGTATCTTTTTTTGAGACTTGCATCAGTTCCTTAGTTACTTAGGCTATCCATTAAGTCATTACCCTTTAGTCTCTTGATACGATGATTGTAATATTTTGACTCAGTTACTTCTTAGAACATCATGAAACTTTCTTTTCCACAGCATAAATATCTTTCTGATATGAGTGTTGGCAAGTCAATAAGCAGAGCAAAAGCTGCTGAAGAAGAAACACCAGAGATAAAGGAATCTAGGAAGGCCTGGCTGAAGATTCATGGCAATCTACCAGGAAAATGAGCTTGAAATAAATTTTTTTTTGTCAGTTTTGTGTGTGAGCTGCTTTCTCTTTCTGTAAACTGTGTCACTGGAGTAGAGTCTGTAGTGGCGTAACAAGGTTTCCAATACACAGGAGGGGGCTGAGCAAGAGGAACAAAGAGAGCAGGTACATTCTGAAGTCTAGCTCAGTTAGAAAAAAAAAAAAAACCACAATCCAAGACTAACCCTGCACCATCAGCAAGCATCAAAAAAACGAAATTCTCATAGCATGGTTGGAAAATTTCTATCAGTCTTTTAAATGCAAATCCATATATTATTATTAGACTGCAGGTTACAGAATGTATAAGTGCCAGTTTTCCAGAACCAAGAATAAGGACTCGTGCTCTGACTTTGTATCTAACAATATTATCATTTGGGATATGTTCTGCTACAAGTAACAGAAAACCCAGCTATGGGGATTATCAGTGGTGTTTGTCTCATATTTTTAAGTAAGTTAGGAGGCTGCCAGGGTTGGTTCAGCAACTTGATGGTGCAAGGGCCAGTGTCTTTAATGTCCTTGGCCTTTCCCTCATGACTGTTGCCTCATGGTTGCAAGATGGTTGCTGCAACTCCAAATGTTGTATACACATTGAAGGCAGAGAAGAAGGAAAAAAGAGTAGCACCAACCACATATTCTCCTTTTATCAGGAAAGTAAAAGTCCTCTGAGGAGACCCAGCCGACTTCTTCCTGTGTCTCTTTGGTCAAACCCCTCTTATATGCTATTCCTAACTGCAAGGAAGGCTGAGAAAGAGCTTTTGTAGCCTTTGTAGAGGAAATAACAGGAAGAGAGGACTACACATGTCTTGTGCATTGGCTAACAAACAGCTTATGCCTTAGACAATAAGAATATTTGAAATCAGAAATTAGTTAAATAAAAGGATTCAACGTGAGAATTGAAACCAAAGCCAGACTCTTCATTCCTTTTACTTTTTAACTTCTTAACTTCATAAGTAATATATAAATACCCAGAATCTTATCAAGCAAATCCTTGACATCATTTCATTTTACCCCAAGATACTCCAACTTGTGTCTCCAGAAGAGTACTTCTAAAAATTAATATGCTAATAATGCTATTATAACATTGGGCAAAAGTAACAATACTACTTCACTCTCTGCTGTTGAAACTAATAAGAACCTACAAAATGTGGATGAAACTAGCCATGTCCCTTCTTCACAAGAAGCATTCCAGTCTGAGAATTTTAAAGGTGTTGCTGATAAAACTACACTCTTCTGTAAGAAATTGCTAAAGGTGCTGCCCCTGTGTCACCAAAAGTAATGCTTACTTCATCTACTCATTCACTTAAGAACACAGTCCTAGGCTTTGGGATTCAGAGATGGCAGTAGTCACAGTCTAGTAAAATAAACCCTAATTTAATGGATACGTTTAGTGTGATTTAGTGAATGGAGCTGTAGGGAAAGGTAGTCAACTGCATGCATCTTAACAGGAACAGTCAAAGACTAAGAATGCATCAGAGGGATGTGTCTCCTGCACAACTATTGGAAGGTGCTCTCATTGTAATGATGAGTACTCATCATTTCAACAGAAATATTGTTAGTACAAAAAAATTAAAAAAAAGGAATATGCTTTAAGAATGAACACTCTTTTAGTCAAATTCTACACTTGCCAAGAAAATTTTGTTCCATGGTATGATTTTCTAAGTAGATTTATATACAAATTTTTTAAAAGATCAATAATATATAGGGCACCTGGTTGATTCAGCTGATAGAGCATGCAACTCTTGATCTCAGGGTCATGAGTTCCAGACCCATGTTGAGTGCAGAGATTATTAAAAAAATAAAAAATAAATAAAAGACCAATAATATATACCTATTCTCCTTTACTTTTAAATGAATAAATTACTGTATTGACTGGTTCTCCAAGTTTGCAAAATTCTCCAAAGGGAGCCCTCTAAACCTAATCATCTTTTTGTAAACTGACAAATGAAGGTTCTGGATCTGCCAACTGCCAACCAGACCCTGGCCTGAATACTTCCACAGCACAGAGAGACTGGGAAGCCCAGCCCAACTGTGGTCTGAAGCTGTGTTCTAATGCCCTCAGGATCATAGTGCATCTCTGGATCAGGGAGGCCAAACCTGAATTCTGGCTACTCCACTTACTAGCGGTGGGGTCCTTGACAAGGTATAAAATCTCTCTTATCCATAGTTTCCTCATCTGTAAAATAAAGATGATAATAATAATAATAATACCTATTTGTGCTATTCTGTAAACAAAATAACGGTCTCCTCCAAAGATGCCCTCATCCTAATCCTCAGAACCTATGGCTATGTTACTGTCCATGCAAAGGTGAATGAAGGTTGCAGATGGGATTAAGGCTGCTCATCAACTAACCTTAAAATAGGGAGATTATTCAGGGTTATCAGGGTGGGTCCTTAGCAGTAGAAGAGGGAGGCAGAAGAGGAGCAGAGTGATGCAATGTCAGGACTCGACCTGCCATTGTTGGCTTATAGAAGGGGATCACATGAGCCAAGGAATGTGGGCAGCCCCTAAAAACTGGAGCAGGCTAGGAAGTGTGTTCTCCCCTAGAGCCTCCAGAAAGGAATGCAGCCCCACCAACACCTTGACTTTAGCCCGGTGATGTAAGGGTCAGATTTCTGACATCTAGAACTGTAAGATATTAAATTTATGTTGTTTCAAGCTACTGAGTTAGTGGCGATTTGTTAAAGCGGCAATAAAAAAAATTAGAAAAAAACCCTAATATATCTGCCCAATTGGTTATTGTGAAGATTAAATGAAATAAAATTTATAAAGCTCTTGGCACTGCTCTGGCATACAGTAATCATCTAATTGATGTTAGTGACTGTTCCTATAGTTAACATTTATTCATTCTCTCGATTTTTATTAAGCTATGTGTCAAGAACTATGCTAAGTGCCTGGGATTCAAGACAAAACAAGGCATAGTCATTGGCCCCAAGAAAGCCCAGTCTAATTGAGGAGACAGTCACATAAACAGATAATTCCAATATGAAATATGTATTAATCATGTTTTTAATTTTCAATATTTTTTCATGCTTTGACATCTTTGGGGACCTTGCTAGCTGGGAAAAGACTGCCCCTCCCAGAGCTAGCTAATTCCTAGAGATAGTGAACAGCTTGCCAGTGAGCCAGACTTTCATATGCAAGCCAACCAATCCCTGAATCCATACCCCTAACCACCTCCTTTATGCAACTCACACACCAAGCCATAGTTCCTCTGCCCAAAATCAATCTGGAGCCAAGCACCAAACAACTAGAGACTGTTCCTATGCCCCAAAGCCCGCTGAGATTATTCAAACTAGCCAATCATAAGCTATTTACTCTGCCCTGCCTTGCCTTTCCTACACAAATTCCAACGAAGGTTGTGGCCTATGCTTCCCCCAGTATCTGCTTCTGCCTCCTCAACAATGCTGGCCCCGCAAGACACGCGTGCCTCTTGTGTCTAGGGGAATTGTAACTTTTCTTTCAATGGCATTGGCCTCTTTGTGTCATCACGGAGCCATCTTTTATAAATTAGGACCCAGGCACAAATCAAAGTGTTAAGAACTATACAAAATGTGTTGCCCCAGCCTGGAATAAAAGCAAGAAGAAATGAAGTTAACCACAACAAGAGAGGAAGATGTTTCAAGAAAGTTGCACATTGGGGGTGCCTGGGTGGCTCAGTTGGTGAAGTGGTTAAACAACTGCCTTCTGCTCAGGTCATGATTCCAGGGTCCTGAGATTAGGCTCCCAGTCCAGCTTCCTATTCAGCAGGGAGTCTGCTTCTCCCTCTGCCCCGACTCTCCCCTGCTCATGCTCTCTCTCTCTCTTTCTTCCAAATAAATAAATAAAATCTTTTTTTTAAGTCGCACATTGAAGTTGTATGTAATCAAACCTTGTGAACAAGCTATTCTTTAACCTTTTATAAAAATAATTCTACTGTTTTGGTTCCCTTTCATTGCTAACGAATCATATGCTTTGATTTCTACATTGTTCACAGTGTAAGAAAACAAGAATGGAGTAACTGGAATCCTTATGCCATTAAAAAACAAATCTCCTTTTCCGTTGTAATGTAGACCTCGACACCATCAAGACTTTTGCTAGATGAGAGTATAGGATTTTTTTCTTCCCCTGTCTGTGACAGCTCTACCTGTCAGAATGTGCTGACCAGAACCTTGACCCATTAACAGGCAGCCAAAGGGGATGGAGCAACCAAAGACCAATTTGCGTGATTACCCCCTAAATAGTCATGAACTGAACAATAGAGAAGAGGATCAGCCAGGTTTGTGCTATACTAGTTCAAGTCAAGGCACTCATTATCAGAGCTCTGTATGTAACCACACTCACTGATAAAATTCCAGAGTTGCACAATCTCCTGTGAAAAAGATAGCATCGTGGTGGTCTGACTGGTCATGTAGAGAATGACCTGTGATTTTATACTGTTTCCTGCTGTCACAAAGTGAAAGACTGTCCTCGGCGGTTTGTTTCTTAGTAATTCTGACATATTATGTCAAAAGCCAGTTTTCATGGATCAACCAAAAAAGAAACTAGAGGGTATAAGCAAGAATAGTGGAAGTAAAGAGAGATTGAATCTTACCAGACAGAAATAAAGCTGAAACTTCCTTGATTTTAGCCCTTATCACCCCCAGGATCTCTTTTTTTTTTTAAACCTTTTTTTTTGAAAGATTTTATTTATTTAATTGAGAGAGAAAGAGAGAGAGAGCACAAGTTGGGAGGAGAGGGGCAGAGAGGGAAGCAGGCTCCCCGCTGAGCAGAGAGCCTAATGTGGGGCTCCATCCAGGACCCTGAGATCATGACCTAAGCCAAAGGTAGTTGCTTAACCAAATGAGCCACCCAGGCACCCCCAGCCCTAGGGTCTTAATTGCTAAATGCAGGTAAGCCTCTCCAGAAATCTTCAAGACAACAAAGAAAAGAAATTGTGGAAAGTGATTAAAACTTGTGGTATGTGACTCTACTCAGGTTACTAAATAGTTAGCTTGGCTGTGCAGTAATTATTTATAGCAAACTATAAAGGTGTACCCCAGAGTTCTGAGGTAGCAATCTTCTGACAGACGTAGTTAGGTGGATGAGCTATTTGGTCCCATCCAGGTTCCTCTCTTCTTTCTTGCGATCTCTAAGTCCGCTGAGCCTCTCCTGTGGGCCCCCTGCTCTTCTTGTCTCACCCCAGTTTATGCTGCTGTGACACATTTCTTGAGCACAGGAGGTTCTCAATTGCAACATTATTCAAAGTTCACTTTTGAGGTTCAACCCTGGAGTCACTGTAAGGAGGTTTGCCATAAACGACCCTGTCAATGGCTGGTTGCTTATTAGCCCGCAGTGGCCTCTTTTTATTTAGACAGTATTGAGACTCAGATCATACTCCCTACTTCCCGCCATTCAACAGCTATATGCCTTTTAATGGGGAGGGTAACTGTTACAAAACAGGACACTAATATGGACTTCATGACCCTTCCTGCATTGCAACATAAAATATTTACTCCCACTGGGCAGGGGTGTTACTCTTTAACCATTTCATTTCGCCCCCAATATATGGGATGCTATGGATATACATTCTGAAGCCCTCAGTAACTACCTGAGTGGTTTTTGTTTGTTTGGGTTTTTTGTTTTGTTTTGTTTTGTTTTGCTTTGTTTTGTTTTGTTTTAGTGGGAGTGGGAGTGGGGTAGACTAGCTGAAAGAAGTGACAGGATTGTTGCTGCGATCAGATCACCGTCTTCACATCCCTCAAGGTTGAGTTTGGGCTTGGAGTAGAGGATGCGTCTGGAAAGCTGCTGGCTCATATAATGGCTTTGTGCCATTCTCCCTTTGGGAGAATGAACTGCTAAAAGATGTCCCCTCCAAGTAGACTATTTGGAAATAGGAGCCCCTCTAGGGCTCCAGTATTTAAAAGGAACAGCACCTTGCAAGGCACAGATTTTGGCTAGTAGTCCTCTCAGTGGGCATGAGGACACAGTAGTTAAATGTGGCTCTAGGAGGAGGTCTTGGGACATCCTGGGCAATGTGATTCAGTTGTCTGTATCAGGGCAATTAGTTAAGATTATTATGACCTGGTGAGAGAAGCATCTCTACTATGTGCCTTAACGTGGTGAGTCATTTTAATTACCATCTGGACAACAGTCCACTGAGACTGAGATTTTACAGGTGAGGAAACTGAGGCCAGGGTTAAGTATCTTGTCTGATGTGACATGGTGCCATAGGATTTTGATTTTCATCCTGCTGTCTTCCCTGGCACTCATTATTGTCTTTCTCTGGTTTGTTTTTCTCCCTAGCACTTGCTGCTAATACTAGCTATTTCACTCTTCATTTATACATTGTCAGTCTCTCACAAGTAGAATGTAAGCTGATGAAGGTAGGGACTCATGTCTGCTGCATCCCCAGCACTTAGAACAGGACCTGGCGCATAGCAGGCTCTCTCCGTAACACTTACTAAATTAATGAATTGTACAAACATCAGGGTCCTTTCTCCTATACCAGTCTATTTTTATAAACAACTTCGGGCAAATAATAATGCATTGAAAGATTCTCGAGGAAAAGTTTATATTAACACAAAATGTGCAATGTTACAACCAGGATTTTCTGTTAATAAACTTCTATTTACTTCTGATAATAAACTTCTGTTCACTAAGACCAACCTTTGCCTTTGCAAACAGATTTACTTAGGTCTGATTTCTTTGATGATAAAACAGAATTATCAACCCCTGTTAAGCTGTTATTTGCATATGGTAATGCAGAATAATACCGTAAACTTTCTATGCAGATAAGTGCAGAGCATACAAAATAGATAAATCCTTCGAAATAAGATTCTTATTGTGGGGTACTTAAATCTGGCAAGCTAAATATCAGGTTTTGTATCAAGTTGCAACTAAGTATTGTTAGCCGTTTCAAAAGTAAAGAGTGACATGTTTTAAACCACTTTGCATAATTTCCTCCTGATTTATTAAGAGTTCACTGCGTGCAGGCCACTGTACTGTGGCTTATTGTTCAAGGAACAAAGGGAGCATTTAGAGATGATTTTTACCCTCCTGGAATTTACGCAATAAATGGAAGAAAGCAGAGTTATGCACACTCTAGTGGTTCCAACAATAACTGTCGACTTTTTATTTGTCATCAGAAGCCTGGCAACAGAAAACTTTTCTTTCTGGGTTTACGAGAACTGAGCTGAAGTGGGAAACGTTATTTGCTTTGACGAAACAATTTACTTTTGTGCAACATTAAGTTGTGTCAAACAAGCAAATAAAGGAAGAAGCTTAAAATTGCCTGCTTCTGATTTCACTTCATTGCTTCTCAGCCTCCAAGAGGAAAAAAAAATGAAGATTTTGTGGCTGAGTATTTTTCTATTTTTACATAGTAACTCAGCCTGGGCGAAAGAGAAGCATTATTACATCGGAATTATTGAAACAACTTGGGACTATGCCTCTGACAATGAGAAGAAACTTATCTCAGTTGACACGTAAGTCACTATTTTTATTGCTTATAGACCAAATTTATAAACTATCAATTAAAAAATAAAGGCAATAAGATAAAATATTTTATTAATTTGTTGTAAATAGAAAGAGCAAAGTGTGGACTGGACATCCAGGAAACTTTAATAAATCTCCTCTAAATTCCTGGGCATTTTTTGATGAGGGAGAAAGGCTGCCCTACTCCTTTCCCTTCGGTCCCAGGGGATCTGCGGGCGCTCCTTATTACCTCCTCTGGTTATTATTTTGTCTCTCATCAGGGTTGAGTCTTCTTGTCTGTTTATGCTGAGGATCCTTAATTTAAATAATGACAGTGTAAAATGTTATGTTTATCATACCATTTATTGATTACTAGTAGGTAAGAATAAAATGTTTTTTGATCCTTTAAAACATCATTTATAGAAATCAAACACAATTTTAACAAATATAACTGTACCCAGTACTTGTTGGATGACTCCAGACAGTTAATTCAGTTTAATCGCTCTCAGCCTCAGCTTGCTAATCTGTAAAATGGAGATAAAGAACACCTCATAGGGTTCTTGGAAGAGTGGGTGCGTTTAAAGCTCTTAGTACAGTGCTTGGTCCATCACACATGTACAAAAAATGTGAGATATCTATTGTGATGGCCCCCCAAAAAACTCTGTGTAACTTAAATGTTTTCATGTTTTAGGTGAAAGCTCCCTTATTTCAAGCAATAATCACCATACAGAAAGGCAAGAGCGTAGTTCTCCTTGACATTTTTATAATGGAAGTTTATACTGAGGTCATCACTTTTAATAATGCTCATTAATTATTTATCACCACACTCAATGTTCACTACTTCTAAACATGTGTTTTAATGGTGATAAAGCACAAATGAACCCAATGACCATCAGCTGCTAAGATTATATCTTTAAAAATAGCTAAGCAAGTATGCCAATTTTCATAATCGTTGATTATGTTGACGGGTATATGCCATTCTCGTTCATTTTATGTATGTTTGAAATTTTTCACAGTAAAAAATAAATGCATAGCTGATAATATCTAATTGTTAAGTTATTAATTTAGTAATATACAATAAGAAAAGTTTCTGACCTAAAAATAACTGATTGTAAACAAAACTAATACACCTTGCAATAATTTTTTTAAAGCCTGGTTTTGAGGTAGCATTCTCTTCTTAGGAATATGACCTATTTTCATGACTTCACCAAGCTATTTTGTATGGTGGCAGTATTTTCCCTGATTAAATACAATGTAAATTATATGTGGTTTCTGTAGGGAAACAAAACACTATACTCCATGCCCCCATCCACCATTCTTCTGCTCTTATTCATGATCAAAAATCAAATCAGCTTTACCGGACATAAACTAAGTGCAAGACATTGCCCCAAACATTCTTCAATAAAGAAGTCTGTAATTCCAGAAGTGAGAGAAGAGAGAGGGTGTTTATTAAGAATGGTGGGGGAGGGGAATTGGGGGACAGAGAATTCCTTTGGTTTTAAATGCTCTTGTGTCTTGTCTGGGCTTAGGGAGTTTGCACGGTTTGATAATCTGTGGTTTCAACAACAACCTAGAGTCATGCGAACTCTAAATGGCACTGCTCACTCTGCCGGTGATCTCTTTTTTTTTTAATATATCTGAACTGTGACTATTGAACACAGCTTTAGCAATTTCACCAATACTATACTAAACTTTTTGTAAAGATGAGTTTAGGTAGCAACTTGTTTCTCCCTTCTCTGTCTCTGATTACCAGCGTGTCCAGCAGTCTTAGTTTGTTCAGGCTGCTAGAGCAAAATATTACAGATTGGGTAGCTTACTAACAACAGAAATTTATTTTTCAGTTTTAGAGGCTGAGAAGTTCAAAGTCAAGGTACCATCATGGTCATGTTCTAGTAAGAGCTCTCTTCCTGGTTCATAGCCTTTTCACTGTGTCCTCACATGGTGGAAGAAGCTATGAATCTCTCTGGAGCCTCTTTCAGAGGGCACTAATCCCATTTATGAGGGCTCCATTTTCATGACCTAGGCATATCCCAAAGGCCCCATCTCCTTATCCATCATATTAGAGGTGGTCTTAAAACTCCAGAACCCATACGTATGAAGAGCTAGCACTCTCATTGTCTATATTATATTCAATGGCACAGTTGGCTTTAAAATAGGGTGATGACTCAGCAAAGGAAACAGTCAACAAAACTAAAAGGTAACCTATGGAATGGGGGAAGATATTTGCAAATGTCTTATCAGATAAAGGGCTAGTATCCAAAATCTATAAAGGACTTATCAAACTCAACACCCAAAACACAAAAAATCCAGTCAAGAAATAGGCAGAAGACATAAACAGACATTTCTCCAGAGAAGACATGCAAATGGCCAACAGACACATGAAAAAATGCTCAACATCACTGATCACCAGGGAAATACAAATCAAAACCACAATGAGATATCACCTCACACCAGTCAGAATGGCTGAAATTAACAAGTCAGGAAACAACAGATGTTGGCGGGGATGCGGAGAAAGGGGAACCCTCCTACGCTGTTGGTGGGAATGCAAGCTGGTGCAGCCACTCTGGAAACAGTATGGAGGTTCCTCAGAAAGTTAAAAATAGAGCTACTGTATGACCCATCAATTGCCTTACTAGGTATTTATCCAAAGGATATAAACATAGTGATTTGAAGGGGGCACACGCACCCCAATGTTTCTGGCAGCCATGTCCACAATAGCCAACCTATGGAAAGAGCCCAGATGTCTACTGACAGATGAATGGAGAAAGAGGTGGTATTATATACAATGGAATACTACTGAGCCATCAAAAAGAATGAAACCTTGCCATATTGTATCTGAAGGTTGCCAGAGGGGTGGTTGGTGGTGGTAAGGGGTAACTGGATGATAGGCATTAAGAAGGGCACTTGATGTAATGAGCACTGGGTATTGTATGCAACTGATGAATCACTCAATTCTACCCCTGAAACTAAAAATATAGTATGTTAACTACATTGAATTTAAATAAATAAATAAATAAATAAATAAATAAATAAATAAATAATAAAATAAACATAGGGTGATGATCTGGGTGTGCCTAATCTAAACCAGAGAATTCCTAGGGGAAGAAGAGGAAGAAAAAGAGATTTGAGGTGATTCAACAAACTGCTGTTGACTCACATTTGGAAGAGGCCAATTGAGAAGGAATATGGGTGGCTGTGAGGAGCTGAGTAAGGTCCTCCACTTACAGCCAGCCAGGAAGTGGGGATTTCAATCCTACAACCACAGTGAACTGAATTCTGCCAAAAACCTGAATAAGTTTGGAAGTGGATTTCTCCAGCACCTCCAGATGAGTGCTCAGCCGCATCATCCGCACCTTGATGTCAGCCTTGTGATAACCTGAGCAGAGAAGCCAGTCACGCCGGGCCAGACTTCTGACCCACAGAGCTGTGAAATAATCAGTGGGTGTTGCTTGAAGCTGTTATGTGATAATTTGTTATTGGGCAATAGAAAACTAATGTTCTGTGTCTCCACTGATGAAGCCAAGAATCCAGAAACTTTTCCCATATATTACCCACATGTTAGTAATCATGTCTAAACATAAACCAAGACCACTCAAGTGCATTCTGAATTTATGGAAGGATGTAGCATTATTATTGTCTTACTAAGGCAGTATAAATTTTTTTAAAAATTCCACTACCATTAAAAACTCACTTCTGAGTGTGAGTCTACCAGAAATTGTAAGAGTTGGCCACAGGATTCTAGAAGTTGGGGGTGGGTGAAAAAGAGGGATGTGATTACTGAGAGGGAGACAGTATCTATTGTAATGAGTTGAAAGGAGCATGTTACAATTGTCAACAGGAAGAACTACAATTAATATGAATTATCTGGTTCAAAGACCAACTATAATAGATTCTTTTGACTGAGTATCTGACTGTCAAACTTCCTGCAAACTGCCAGTAACCGACCCTTGTCCTCAAGCTGTGTTCTTGAAATTAAATAGACATCTTCTAATGACCCTTTGATATTCCTCTGGAGACAGAACATAATTAAATAGACCTCCTTTAGACTATCACATGATATGAAATATTTCCCAATTTGGTTAATTTTATTTCAAAAAAAAAGATAGGAAACATATTTCGCATATTGCTGTGTATATAAAAGGAATTCCAAATGTTAAAAACTCTGAATATATGTTATAACTTCAGTTCAATTATTTCAAAAGAAATTTTTGCCTCCCCCAAATCTCTGTGTACAAAGAGTGAATCCCGAGGCTGAGGCAATGCTCCTCCTGTATCAGGAGGTGATTAATACAGGGGAACTTCTGTGCAATAAAGGCATCCCACCAAAACTCACTGCATTTTATTGAAGTGGGATGGGACATGCCTCAAGTGTTTCAGAGTCACATTCAGAAAATAAAAATACACAGAGTATTTGAGTGAAGCCTTAAAAATTTGAGGGCCAATGTAAAATGTGTATCAAGAGGGCATTTTAGAACACAGATTAGAATCTCGACTTAAATATCTCCAGGACAAACCTCCTACCACTAGGAGACACTGGAGAAAGTTTACGCTCAGACTTGGATGGGCCTGTGTAAGACTGAGTGCTGGGGTGACCAGAGAGGAATTCCATCTCCGCACTGCGAGCTGTGCTCTAGCCGTGTGCCTGACTGAAATTGTACTCCCGTGAACCTCCTCACAACAGTACCTTCTGGATGAATCTGCTTTTAATCTCAGTGGCCTTCAGTACCTCAGAATTTTGCTGTTGTTAAAACATCTCCTGGGGTGCCTGGGTGGCTTAGTTGATTAAGTGTCTGCCTTTGGCTCAGGTCGTGATCCCAGGGTCCTGGGATTGAGCCCCGCATCAGGCTCCCTGCTCAGCGGGAAGCCTGCTTCTCCCTCTCCCACTCGCTCTGCTTGTGTTCCTTCTCTCGCTGTCTCTCTCTCTGTCAAATAAATAAATAAAAATCTTAAAAAAAACCCTCCTTATTAGGACTCCTCCTGTTCATGTTAACGCTGCAGTGTTAGAGAAAGAATTCACCCCCCTGTCCGGCTGTTTTCCCATGCATTTTCATGTCCTTGAAGTCCCTCTGAGCCTTCCTGAATTCATTTTTCTATTTTATTCCAATGAAATGGAAACTCCAACATACAATTAGAAAATGAAAACAATCAGGAGAAATGAAGCAAAAGATGTCACTTCTTTGCGTTCTGACTTCCAGCTTGGCCCCCTTCCTATCAAAAGGGTTCATTTGTCAGTGAACAATCTGAGAATCCTGGAGTTGATGCAATCCGGGAAAAATGGCATCTTCGGTATATGGTGACAACGATGAGATACTCATTGTCAAAGTCCTCTGGTCAATCCAGGGCATGGTGTTCTGCTATTTGCAGCACCTGCTGCTGCTGCCCAAGCTCAGCCACCAGAACCACTGCTAAGCAGCTACGCTCACTGGTTCCAGTACTCAGATTTAATCTGATGTCCTCATGCAACTATACCAACAGAGGTCTGGCCACTACCAGGCTAGGGTCTGGAAACAGAACCTGCCACCTTTCTGTCTCACTGTCCCAAGAAATCCCACTCCTTCTGGGATTAGGCAGCTCTCTTCCCCTTCACTTTGGAGTCTCCCATATTCAAGTTATCCATGGTCCAGCGCTGCCTGCCCCCAACAGAACACACCAACACACTGGGGTGTTTGTTAGTAACTACGGATGCCTGAGCCCCAGCCTAGATGCACACCATCAGAATCAATGGGGCTAAATGGCCAACAGGCACATGAAAAAGTGCTCAACATCGCTCGGCATCAGGGAAATCCAAATCAAAACCTCAATGAGATACCACCTCACACCCGTCAGAATGGCTAAAATTAACAAGTCAGGGAAC